>NC_056750.1:256652971-256872971 GCF_019279795.1 Protopterus annectens | reverse complement strand
ATGAAGAAGGTAAGTGCAGGGCTGTGGTTCACAGGTTTGGTACTACACCCTTTGGGGAGTGACTTCACCATAATCAAACCTAGCCACCATGTAGGAGCATTAGATATGAAACTGCTTTTATTGACAAGTTTGGTTTTACCAGTCTGCTTTGTCACATAGATCTGTTTTTTTAAGGAATAGTTTCACATTTCCTTTCCATGGTGAATAAAATTCAGTTATGATACCAATACTTTTTAAGTTGCTTATATGTGTTTCTGTTTCAGCGCTGTAATGTTGTAATTTTTATTGGAACAGCAAACCTGAATGTCATGCACTAATCATTTATTTCCATTTCTGCACTGTAGTGTGATCTCGGAGTTGGTATATTAACTTTACGGGGGGGTGCAGGGGGGCATAGCCCGCCTGCTAGCAGTTGAAAGTAAATTTTATTTTCCTTTTCTGTGGACTTCTCACAATGTCAGCATTTTGAATGTTGATCATATGGTGTCGGCATTCTGGAATGTTAGCGTTGTGTAGGGGATCTGCCTAATTTGTATATAACATGAGCAAATGACCCAGAATTTACATGAATAAGTTTAAGACCAGCATATTAACTTGTGATCGATCAAGATAGGTGACAAATGGTTTAGGAAACTACAAATTAATCAAGTAAGAAATAAATAGCAAAAAATGTTAGGTAATTATTAGAAAGCAGCTCATGTTGATGTTAGATAACAGTGTTTACTCAGAGAATTTTGTCTTTTATTTATCTTATGGTCAGATGCATATAAGTCATATAAATACTGATGAAATGAGTGTCATTTATGAATGAGAATTCATGACAACAGCACTGAAAAGGCATATGGAAGTAATCAAAATGGAAATGCAAAAGATATTTTGGAAATTCATTTAGTGATTATGCTACACAGATTGTAGGATAATACTTCACAGTGATTGTAGTCTGATGTGCTGCATTTTCAGCAGTGTATCATTGTGTTAAGATACATGTGGCTTTACTGGGGAATATATGGCTGTCATTCATTCCTGAATGAAAAATAACATAGGAAAGTGCTAGGAAAAAGAAAAAAATCTGTTAACAAAGTGTTTGCAATAAAACTATGGATGCTGTACAGATTATTACAATACAATTTTAACTTGTGGATTGGGACTTTACATGTGTTTATGAATATCGGAGTTGTGTCATCAAACCTGGTTTTGTACTTAGATCTTTGATCTACTTATGATGAAAGCAGGCATGTTTTCATTGCTGTGTTGTTTGGATGATGAGTGTGTCAAAAGTGTCAGTGTATTTCTTTGGCATGTTGTTTTATGTACGTTAATGATGCAACAGCAGGGATCTAGACAAAAAAAGGACACTTTTAGCCAAGAGCAGAACTATGTGCACATGGCAGTCCTTGGGAAATATGGCAAATGTCTTTTTCGTAAAGGGGACCCAAAAAAGCTGAGAGGACAAAGGCCTGCAACCAAGTGTTTATGGATATAAATGCTGTTGGTGGAAGGAACCACACATTAACACAGTGCAAGAAGAGAGCCAGTGATATATTAGGACATGCTAGAATAAAGCTAAGGCAGAATCCAATTGCCTGTAGTGCTACTGGGGAGATGACCTCAAACTCTTATTCCATTAACACCTGATGAAGACTACCTCATCTCCATTCATGGAGATGACTGTGACACCGATGATGATGGCACTGGTATAATCAGTGTTGGTGAGGACACCGGCTATTACCCATGCCTGCAACATCAACAGGCTTCTTCAGGAAGTTTGGTTTGACAGCAGTAACATTTATATAGAGATGTGAATACTGAAATGGAATGATTACATGTAACATGTAACAATTACTATTAACAGTTGAACTCTTCACTTCTACACATTATGAAATTGAACATAAATGATAAGTGTCCTCCACATCTCCTTACACAGCATACAATACTGTATTCTAATACCTGCGTAGTAACGTAACCAGTCAATTCTTTACAGGGTTGACACCGATGATGATGGCACTGGTATAATCAGTGTTGGTGAGGACACCGGCTATTACCCATGCCTGCAACATCAACAGGCTTCTTCAGGAAGTTTGGTTTGACAGCAGTAACATTTATATAGAGATGTGAATACTGAAATGGAATGATTACATGTAACATGTAACAATTACTATTAACAGTTGAACTCTTCACTTCTACACATTATGAAATCGAACATAAATGATAAGTGTCCTCCACATCTCCTTACACAGCATACAATACTGTATTCTAATACCTGCGTAGTAACGTAACCAGTCAATTCTTTACAGGGTCGGCAACAGAAACAAAAGGTTCCACTATACCAATAAATTTAAATGATAGCAACAGAATGGTGGAATATGATGATGATGATGATGATGATGATGATGATGTTGATGTTGATGATGATGATGATGATGATGATGATGTTGATGATGTTCATGTTGATGATGTTCATGTTGATGATGATGATGATGATGATGATGTTGATGTTGATGTTGTTGATGATGATGATAATGTTGATGATGTTGATGTTGATGATGTTGATGATGATGATGATGATAATGTTGATTGTGATGATGATGATGATGATGACGTTGATGATGTTGATGATGATGATGATGATGTTGATTTTGATGATGATGATGATGATGAATGGTTATATTTATGGAACAACTTGAAGAAAGTGCCATGGAGTCGTCAGGTTTAATGGCAGGATCTCACACACCATAACATGTTAGTACCTCTGCAGGGAGTGACAGTGCATCATAAAGCCAAGTACATGGTGACATTGCACTGCAGGTCATACAGGGAGAAAACCCAGGCACCTCTATACCAGTATCTCCAGCTCTACTGGAATAACTTCTGGATGGTGGCAGAAATTGAAAAGTAACAGTGTCCCCAGTGACACCTTTATAAAGGGTTGCTAGGCACAGGTATAGTTCACAGCTACCCCAGGAAACATGTAAAGCACTGACTTCTCAGCAGCTAATGTGCTGTGACATTGTTAGGGCTCAAAGCACTGCCACAGAGTGTCAGCTGGAAATGGTCAGAGTCCTCCAGGGTATGAGTAATAATTTCCAGCACTACATGTAAATGGCAGTGAGTAGGGATAATGCCGTGATCACATGGATCTATAGTATGTTGGCACATCAAGAATCCATGTCTGACTCCATTTGTACAATAATGAGGACTTACCAAACTCAGAGAGGAGTCAGCTTTGGAAGTGGCAGAGGACGGTGTACTGTCTGGACATGTGGGGGGTATATCACATTGCAGTACAAGTGCTTCTCAAAAAGGTATTGGAAATAGTAGGGGAGAACAGACACAACAGATTTTATGCTGGAAATGTCAGCATTAATTTACACAAAGTAGATCCTTTCATTTCAGGCCGTGATCTCACAGCACTGTGAGATCAGTGTCTGTAGGATCATCTGCATAAATTAGGTCACAATATCATAGCAAGTTTGCCATTCAGCTAACATGACAACCCCTCCTCAAGATCACATGCACCTCCACCTACTATATCTGTTGTTGTAGATTCATAGGCTCGTAGGTGTGTACTAGGCTAATGGCCCTGGAGCCTTTACAAGCCTAGTTCATAGGATTACCCTGGCATCATCCCACCTGACCTTAGTTCCCAGTGCCTCTGTCGAGTAGAGCCACTGGAGTGATCCCTGGGGTGAATTTTCTATTTCCCATCCACTCATCAAAGTTTCTCTTGAAGAGGGCCAGTGAGGTGCTCTGTTTGACATGTACAGGAAGTCTTTTCCATAGCAAGGGCAGTCTCTGGGATATGAACCTGTCCATCCAGCACATTCTGTTGATTGTGGTAATGAGGTTGAGGTCTCTGGATGCGGAGGGATTGGGATTTCTTTAGCTGTAGCATTTCTAACAGAGCTGGGTCAGACGTGCCTTTGTAAGTCAAGCAGAGATCGCCTCCAAGTAGGCGATATGAGACAGAGAATAGTTGGAGTTTTTTTTAGTCTGTCCATATAGGACAAGTGTGTAAGGCCTAGGATCCTCTTTGTGAGGGACTTTGCAGCCTGTCCAGTTGTTGCAGGTGTTTAGTGAGGTACATGCCAAATGGGGCATTGTACTCGATGATTGGCCTAATGAGGGAAGAGTAGAGGGATACAATGACCTCTTTCTTCCTGGATGCAAAACCTTTAGTAATGAGATGTGTCACATAGAAGGACTTTCTGA
Source organism: Protopterus annectens (assembly GCF_019279795.1). Lineage (NCBI taxonomy): Eukaryota > Metazoa > Chordata > Ceratodontiformes > Protopteridae > Protopterus > Protopterus annectens. Next base: position 256,868,762 of record NC_056750.1, on the reverse strand, counting down.
CCACAGTGGCAATGTGGTGGTCAAAGGAGAGATTGCTGTCAACCTGTGTTCCCAGATCTCTTATAATGCTTTCTGTGTTCAGTGGACTACCATTGATGTGGTAATTCATGGGAACTGGGTTTTTCCCAAAGGGGATGACGACACATTTTTTGGCATTGAGCTTAAGCCCATGTTCTGACACCAGTCGTTGGTCTCAGTGAGGCCTTTCTGTAGGATGTTAACATCACTTGGGGAGTTATTAATGGCTCCCAACTTGTAATCGTCTGCAAACTTTGTCAGACAGAGTCCCTTAGAGTTGGCCTGGACTTTTGAGAAATAGATACCAAACAGGAGAGGACCCAGGACTGATCCCTGTGGGACTCCACTCGTGTATATGACACATTTGACTGTGATTCAAGCTAGACATTTCCAGTAATTATATTCCGGCTTTTAAAAGGCAGAATATAACCCAGTATTAAGAAACTGCATCTGCATGCATTTCATTTCAATAGTGGTATTGCTTACAATTAAAGGAAATATGTGGAAAGAAAGCTGTACATTATAACATTCAAATTGCACTGATTTGCACCATTAATGTTCTATCCACAGTTGATGTTACAGCTGACAATTACCAAGAACATAAAACAATTACTGCACACTATTAAGAGAAACACTCCTTAAAAATTAAAAAGGTTACATAAGTATCCTGCATTGTAAACTAGCACTGTTTTCTCTCCACCCTCACCATTGCACAAATGGTGAGTTATGTCTCTGAGGGCACAACTTATTGTGTACGAGAAAATGAAATAATCTGATGTGCAGTAACTTAAAAGAAAACAATGAGTCATTTCAAATATGTAATACCGAGTAACCATTGCATTATACAAAAAAATTGAGATTTTTTTTCATTCAATTGCAAGGTATGAACTTATGTTAAACACTGAAATAACAATTACTGAATGTCTTACTTCAGGAGATTCAGTAGGTCCATACTTTAGTACAATACCTAAACATAGTTTCTTATTCAAATCAGTTAAAAAATGTAAATATTCCTTATATGAGGCCTTACAACATCACTGAACAGGTGTCAGTGAGCACTCAGGCATGACTTTTATAAACAATATTATGAGTACGTGCTCTGAAATAAAACAATATTTAAAGATAAGAAGGAATGTTTGATGAACAGTGATAGTAGAACATGCACTGCACAGCACACCCTACACATATCAATGCATGCATCTTTTATACTCTATGTTTTTTTATAGGAAAGGAAATGTTAGCCTGAATGTCATGGTTCATAAATTTGGACTACATGCTGCCTCTTAACCTGTACAACCGTATGCAGTGCAAGAGCCTGCCTCATGGGGACCCTTACTACTACTGCCGGCTGGTCATCATTAATCACAGTAGGACTGGAAATGAGACCTACAGTGACAACATGGGTCACTTCACCACCAAAAATAGAAGCAAAAAAACAGGAAAAAATATCCAGCAAGAAGACGACCACTTCCAAATCAGAACGTTCTGATGAAGCCGCTGTACTGGAGGGGAAAGCGCTTAATGTGAATAAAGTGTGGTGGTTCATTTGGAAGTGGTCATCTTCTTGCTGGATATTTTTTCAGTTCACCACCAGACGAATGAATGCTCATATTATGCAGAATGCAACATGCAGTAAACATCTTGCATACGGTAGCTGGTTCTACTGAAGGGCACTACTTTTCAACATACCAAGGACTCTTTCAGTGACAATACAGGTCTATAACAGGTTGCATTAAAATTACCTTCAGCATCTTCACTTGGATTTCTCACTGGTGTCGTCAGGCATGGATCCAGAGGATATCCAGCTTCACTTAAAAAAGAGGGAGAGAAACAACACGAAGAAAAAGTAAATATAACAGAAAGCACGAGTGCAGCGGAAGTAAGGTTAAAACAGCATAGTTTAATTTCCAGTGGGTGTACACAAACGGATGAGCGCTTTCACAATAAATGCTTCTTCAGATCCTTCTAGTGAACCCAGAAGTCCGTTCTTTATATAATAGATCCAATTAACCAATTAGTAACTGCTCATCTATATTGGAACATAAAACAAGTAAATATATATGTATATATTAAACTCAAGTATATATAAAAAACTTAAATTAAATTAAATGAAAAATAAAAAATAAAAAACCTGAATTAGATTAAATGAAAAATACTAGACACATCAATGAACATCTGTAAAATGTGCTATATATGTTGAAATCATCAATCAAACCTAAGTTAAAACAGCGCAGGAACATCAAATAGTTTGGACATTTTTTTATATATTTACACTGCTTAGTTGAAATGTCATTTTTAGATATTTAGTCAATAACATATGTGACAGATATGTATCATACTGATTTTTATATATAAATTTTTTACACACACATTTTCTTAATTATTCATAATGAATTTTGATGTCCTTGATGATTTTAACATATACAGCACATTTCATAGATGTTCGTTGATGTGTCTAGTATTTTTCATTCAATTTAATTTAGGGTTTTTTATATACATGTCTGCTGCTTGAGTTTCATATATACACTGTTAACAATGTATTTTGATGTCTTTGATGATTTCAACATATATAGCACATTTTACAGATGTTCATTGATGTGTCTAGTATTTTTCATTTAATCTAATTCAGGTTTTTTATTTTTTATTTTTCATTTAATTTAATTTAAGTTTTTTATATATACTTGAGTTTAATATATACATATATATTTACTTGTTTTATGTTCCAATATAGATGAGCAGTTACTAATTGGTTAATTGGATCTATTATATAAAGAGCGGACTTCTGGGTTCACTAGAAGGATCTGAAGAAGCATTTATTGTGAAAGCGCTCATCCGTTTGTGTACACCCACTGGAAATTAAACTATGCTGTTTTAACCTTACTTCCGCTGCACTCGTGCTTTCTGTTATATTTACTTAATCTATTCCTCACGGAGTGACAGCATTTACTTGTGGAACGTTAGAGTTCATTCACGAAGAAAAAGTGGTTTAGCATTAAGCAATACATTTTACTATGAATAACTATTTAAATGATAAAAAAATCTATTTACCAGCAAGATGGCTACTGGACATCCTATCATGCAAGAAAAGGCAGTAGAGTGAGCCAGTGTGCCATATATGGGAATCTTGTGACATGCCAGGATGCTAGGTAGATGGTGATGCACCCCATACATCACACACTACTTGGCAGCTGATGGAATGGTAGCCCTTCCAATTGTGGTACTACTCCCCCCCCCCCCCGTGGATCAGATGGGGTCCTAATTGCAACATGAGTGCAATCTATCACATCAAGCACTTCAGGGAAAAGTGCTACTCCATAAAAGGCACACATAGTTCAGGTTTGATCCTGAGGTGACAAAAGGAATTAGATGTACTGATCCACACATGCCAGGAGTGCATCAAAGAACCGCTAAAGCAGTTTTGAGGAAAAAACATTGAGATATCCAGTACATCCCCAGTCTGTCTCTACAAGGACCCCATGATAAGTATAGTGAGATCTACACATACCTTAGTATCCACAGGGATAGGAAGGCCTTGCCTTCCCTTAGTACCCTTGTGGGTGCCATACATACTCACTAGGACCCTTACCATATCACTGTCCACTCTAAATCTTTCAAGTATCTCCTGAATATCAAAATTATCATGAGTTGTTCTGTCTGAAGGATATAAAGGCTGAAACTGAAAAGTATGTCATGACTTCATTTCTCAGTGATTTATCAGAAAAAAACACAAAATGTGTAAGGAACAGACCAAAAATATGAGGCAAAAATCTGGATAGTTGAGACTAATGCCTCTGTATCATATACTAATAGAAAAAAAGTCTGGCTGCTCAATGGCACTTCAGCGACCAGACTTTTTTCTATTGGTATATGCTCGATTTACAACAGGAATGCTGGTTGGGCTGACATTCAGCATGCACACTATTGAATACTAAAGGGCTATTATTGTATAATATAATATAATACAATATAATATAAAATAATATAATATAATATAACAAAATAAAAATCATCTGAAATATTGAATGTCCCAAATGTCGAACTCTGTTTTTTTGACATGCACTGGTTGACAAAACAGATGATCGACATGTGTGAAATCAGTAGTCCTCAGGGGTTGAGAATATACCCTTTCCCTGGGAACTGTGTAATCTCACAGTTGCGATACATAATTATAAGGGGGTATGGGTGCACAGTCCCCTAAATGGGTGGTGCAGAAGGGCTGCCCCCTTGAAAAAAACATGTTTTTCACTTTGTTTGCCCTGACATTAATCCTTGGAGCATTTGTAGAAGCATATTATGTTTTAACATGTCATTATTTGGAATGCTGACATTTCAGCCAGTCGACATTTGATACTACATCCAATATAATACATACATAGATACACACACACATATATATATATATATATATATATATATATATATATATATATATATATATAGGTCTACTTCTAATCAACAAAAATTAATTTTTTTGAAGATTACAAAGCAGACACCTACAAACTTAACCAAAAGTGCACTTTCATGAAAGTCAATTAACCAAATATCATGGTACAGTGAGGATAAGGAAATATATCCTTTTCCCCACTGTAGTGCGATCTTGGAGATAGTATATATATTACCAGAGGTATGTCCGACAAAGAAGAATATATTTTTGGAGGGCTACAAGCCCCCCTGCACCCTCCATGTTGGGGGTTGTGCCCCCTACACCCCCCCCGTTACTTATATATACTAAGTCCGAGATCGCACTACAGTGGGAAAAAGGATATATTTCCTTATCCCCGTTGTACCATGATTCGGTTAAGTGCACTTTCGTGAAGGTGGGTATCTGCTTTGTAATCTTCGAAAAAATGAGTGTTCGTTGATTAGAAGTAGACCCACATATAAGTCAAAAGGTGTCACTGTATTGTGGTACAGTGGAGTGCTGAAGTCCAACCTCATAAAAATGTTAAAAGTTTAAAAACTATGTATCTATCCATGGCCCAACAACTGTGATACTCGATAATTTGTAGCTGTTTTAATATTCCCTTATCAACAGGTTGCTTTTAAAATCAACAGTAAAGACTCCTGCACTCATTTTAGCAACAAAACAAAATTGTTTTTCTTTATTACCCAAGAAATTGAGCTGCTGTTTGATTTAATTTGGAATGATATAGACTGTTATGGAGAAGTGTAACAGCTTTATAACAACAGCTCTGGAAAGCTTCACTTTCAAAACTATGAAACTCTGTTATTCAGTTTGTAACAAATACAAAATCATGCACAGTTCTACAAAAAAGAAGAAAAAGATCAACTGTAGTTCCTTAAATGGTGCAGTGTCCCTGCCACCACCCCGGTTCAAGACCCTTCAGTTCAGACTTAAACTGCCGTAACTCATTATTAACAACTTGCATTTACGTACACGCTAATAGCTGGCAGCCAAACTCTCGAGACACACACACACACACTCACACACACACACACAAACACATACACACACACACACACCTTTCTGTTCCACTTTGGAAATATTAAGGTCACTGTGGTTTGCTCTTGCCTTTTTAAACTTCCTCTCTGGTATATGACTGAATATACTTGACTCATTTAAGTCTTGCATTTAATTCTTCAGGAAAGAGTTCTGATGCGAGGTACACTGCAAATAAAAGCTAAGGAAAATTGTTAGCAGTTGTTGGAAATTTACACTTGAATATCCATTGCTTGCCCCGTTTCTAATTCATCTTATTTTCGATATCTTTACAGTTCTCTACAGCACATGAAAAATAAGTCAAGACGACATCAACAGGCTAATATAAATGGTTATTTTCATGTTATTAGTAAAGCCATGATTCATTTTTATACAATTTATGGTGAATTTTATACTTATCTTATATTATTTCCAATTAGATTAGATTGAAATGCAGCAGATGGGCATTAAACCTCAGATTACAAAAATCTCAGGGTAGCAGATTGATGAGAGCCTCCATCCTTCAGCAATGCTACCCTGAACCTTGTTTTCTAGCCCATCACTAGCATAACATTATACTGGGGAGAGTGGGGTTCACCTAAGAAAATCTGGATGCAATGCTGCCATCAGTTTTCTGTATAAAGAATACTGTGCAATAACTAAACAATGGAATTCATTAACACGTTATGTTAATAGTCTTTCGGCTTTTCCTAGTTAGGGGTCGCCACAGCGGAACTCCGGTCCTCTCATGATTGGCAGTGGATTTTTACGGTGCCAAGTTCCCAGCCCAACGCCCAACCTTCAAAGAAGACACACCCATTCACACTCACAGCTACCTGCATGTCTTTAGCGTCACTCGACCTCGAGGCAACAATGCTAACCACTGCACCATGTGATGAACCCCATTAACTATGCAATTCCATATTCACTCTCGGTGTGAGCATGCAATGTTATTTCCAACAATATCTGAATATGTTTAGCCTTTCAGATGGGTTTCCTCATTGCCCATGCCTGTGGTCCACAATGTTTCCAACAACCAATTGCACTCATCTCAGTACAGATCCATCTGTTTGTGAGAACCTGTACTGCAGGCATTTTTGCCTAATACCACACAAAATCTGCAGCACCATTTCCCATATAGACACGGAGTTGTTGCAGAGTGTCATAGATCTATTGACTTGAATGGGCTAAACCATTTCTTGCAAGTTGTACACTGGTATTCAGTGTACAGGCTTTGGAATAACATTTATTTTGCAAGGAGAAGAATATGTATGCCATCCCATTCATTGCTATGAGTGGGTTCACATTTTGAGTACTGGCGGGTACAACAGAGCTGTTCTTGTGTGCATTTGTGTGAGTGTTTATGTCTCTGTGCACCTGCGTGTTAGTGTGTGTGTGTATGTGTGTGTGTGTGTGTGTGTGTGTGTGTGTGTGTGTGTGTGTGTGTGTGTGTATATACAGTTGTGTGTTTGTGTCTGTGTGTATGTGTGTGTGTGTGTGTGTGTGTGTGTGTGTGTGTGTGTGTGTGTGTGTGTGTGTGTGTGTGTAGATGTGTGTGTTTGTGCCTGTGTATATCTGTGTGTGTGCACGTCAGTGGCAGAAATGTCATTTTCCACCTAGAAGCATTGATGTCAGAATGATTATATAATGGGGGGAAAAGCACTTACTACCCCCAGCAAAGGAGGAATGAGGATATTTACTTCCACAGAAATGCCCTTTTGCATTAAATCCCCCAAAGTAATGTTCATTTGAGAAGATTAGTTTAGGTGGGTTAGTTTCACGAATGTGAGTGTCAGTGAATCTTGCTTCATCAAAATTTATAACTAGCAATATTTTGTAAAAATATTATGACCAGTATTAAAAGAGATGCTTTGCATAAAAAGCTATACAAAAAACTATATTTACACTTTCTGAATGTTGTAGAGAAACAAATTCATTGAGTTTGAAGCCCAGTTCTTATTTTTCAGGGGTGTAAGCAAAAAGAGATGGCAAATGCCTCTGAATCTCTCCTTACAGAACTGGGTCAGAAGGGGCATTATCCAGTGAGTCCTCTTTATAAACTGACATACATGGTGGTGCCATTCTATGCTCATGCAGAAGATGATATATAGGAGGTAAGTGTACTTTCTAGCTTTATTATATATAGGAGGTAAGTGGACTTTCTAGCTTGATTATATATAGGAGGTAAGTGTACTCTCTAGCTTGATTATATATAGGAGGTAAGTATACTTTCTAGCTTGATTATATATAGGAGGTAAGTATACTTTCTAACTTGATTATATATAGGAGGTAAGTGTACTTTCTAACTTGATTATATATAGGTGGTAAGTGGACTTTCTAGCTTGATTATATATAGGAGGTAAGTGGAATTTCTAGCTTGATTATATATAGGAGGTAAGTGTACTTTCTAGCTTGATTATATATAGGAGGTAAGTGTACTTTCTAGCTTGATTATATATAGGTTTTAAGTGTACTTTCTAGCTTGATTATATATAGGTGGTAAGTGTAATTTCTAGCTTGATTATATATAGGTGGTAAGTGTACTTTCTAGCTTGCAGGTGGTTTTTCTGTTGCACTTAGGTAGTTTAGCTGATCCCCATTTTCAGTGCTTTCTAGCTTGATTATATATAGGAGGTAAGTGTACTTTCTAGCTTGATTATATATAGGTGGTAAGTGTACTTTCTAGCTTGATTATATATAGGTGGTAAGTGTACTTTCTAGCTTGATTATATATAGGTGGTAAGTGTACTTTCTAGCTTGATTATATATAGGTGGTAAGTGTACTCTCTAGCTTGATTATATATAGGTGGTAAGTGTACTCTCTAGCTTGATTATATATAGGAGGTAAGTGTACTCTCTAGCTTGATTATATATAGGAGGTAAGTGTACTCTAGCTTGATTATATATAGGAGGTAAGTGTACTTTCTAGCTTGATTATATATAGGAGGTAAGTGCACTTTCTAGCTTGATTATATATAGGAGGTAAGTGTACTCCCTAGCTTGATTATATATAGGAGGTAAGTGTACTCTCTAGCTTGATTATATATAGGTGGTAAGTGTACTTTCTAGCTTGATTATATATAGGAGGTAAGTGTACTCTCTAGCTTGATTATATATAGGAGGTAAGTGTACTTTCTAGCTTGATTATATATAGGAGGTAAGTGTACGCTCTAGCTTGATTATATATAGCAGGTAAGTGTACTCTCTACCTTGATTATATATAGGTGGTAAGTGTACTTTCTAGCTTGATTACATATAGGTGGTAAGTGTACTTTCTAGCTTGATTATATATAGGTGGTAAGTGTACTTTCTAGCTTGATTATATATAGGTGGTAAGTGTACTTTCTAGCTTGATTATATATAGGTAGTAAGTGTACTTTCTAGCTTGCAGGTGGTTTTTCTGTTGCACTTAGGTAGTTTAGCTGATCCCCATTTTCAGTGCTTTCTAACTTGATTATATATAGGTGGTAAGTGCACTTTCTAGCTTGATTATGTATAGGTGGTAAGTGTACTTTCTAGCTTGCAGGTGGTTTTTCTGTTGCACTTAGGTAGTTTAGCTGATCCCCATTTTCAGTGCTTTCTAACTTGATTATATATAGGTGGTAAGTGTACTTTCTAGCTTGATTATATATAGGTGGTAAGTGGACTTTCTAGCTTGATTATATATAGGTGGTAAGTGTACTTTCTAGCTTGATTATATATAGGTGGTAAGTGTACTTTCTAGCTTGATTATATACAGGTGGTAAGTGTACTTTCTTGCTTGCAGGTGGTTTTTCTGTTGCACTTAGGTAGTTTAGCTGATCCCCATTTTCAGTGCTTTCTAACTTGATTATATATAGGAGGTAAGTGTACTTTCTAGCTTGATTATATATAGGTGGTAAGTGTACTTTTTAGCTTGATTATATATAGGTGGTAAGTGTACTTTCTAGCTTGATTGTATATAGGTGGTAAGTGTACTTTCTAGCTTGATTATATATAGGTGGTAAGTGTACTTTCTAGCTTGATTATATATAGGTGGTAAGTGTACTTTCTAGCTTGCAGGTGGTTTTTCTGTTGCACTTAGGTAGTTTAGCTGATCCCCATTTTCAGTGCTTTCTAACTTGATTATATATAGGAGGTAAGTGTACTTTCTAGCTTGATTATATATAGGTGGTAAGTGTACTTTCTAGCTTGATTATATATAGGTGGTAAGTGGACTTTCTAGCTTGATTATATATAGGTGGTAAGTGTACTTTCTAGCTTGATTATAAATAGGTGGTAAGTGTACTTTCTAGCTTGATTATATACAGGTGGTAAGTGTACTTTCTAGCTTGCAGGTGGTTTTTCTGTTGCATTTAGGTAGTTTAGCTGATCCCCATTTTCAGTGCTTTCTAACATGATTATATATAGGAGGTAAGTGTACTTTCTAGCTTGATTATATATAGGTGGTAAGTGTACTTTCTAGCTTGATTATATATAGGTGGTAAGTTTACTTTCTAGCTTGATTATATATAGGAGGTAAGTGGACTTTCTAGCTTGATTATATATAGGTGGTAAGTGTACTTTCTAGCTTGATTTTATATAGGTGGTAAGTGTACTCTCTAGCTTGATTATATATAGGTGGTAAGTGTGCTCTCCAGCTTGATTATATATAGGAGGTAAGTGTACTCTCTAGCTTGATTATATATAGGAGGTAAGTGTACTCTCTAGCTTGATTATATATAGGAGGTAAGTGTACTTTCTAGCTTGATTATATATAGGAGGTAAGTGCACTTTCTAGCTTGATTATATATAGGAGGTAAGTGTACTCCCTAGCTTGATTATATATATAAGGTAAGTGTACTCTCTAGCTTGATTATATATAGGTGGTAAGTGTACTTTCTAGCTTGATTATATATAGGAGGTAAGTGTACTCTCTAGCTTGATTATATATAGGAGGTAAGTGTACTTTCTAGCTTGATTATATATAGGAGGTAAGTGTACTCTCTAGCTTGATTATATATAGCAGGTAAGTGTACTCTCTACCTTGATTATATATAGGTGGTAAGTGTACTTTCTAGCTTGATTATATATAGGTGGTAAGTGTACTTTCTAGCTTGATTATATATAGGTGGTAAGTGTACTTTCTAGCTTGATTATATATAGGTGGTAAGTGTACTTTCTAGCTTGATTATATACAGGTGGTAAGTGTACTTTCTTGCTTGCAGGTGGTTTTTCTGTTGCACTTAGGTAGTTTAGCTGATCCCCATTTTCAGTGCTTTCTAACTTGATTATATATAGGAGGTAAGTGTACTTTCTAGCTTGATTATATATAGGTGGTAAGTGTACTTTTTAGCTTGATTATATATAGGTGGTAAGTGTACTTTCTAGCTTGAATTGTATATAGGTGGTAAGTGTACTTTCTAGCTTGATTATATATAGGTGGTAAGTGTACTTTCTAGCTTGATTATATATAGGTGGTAAGTGTACTTTCTAGCTTGCAGGTGGTTTTTCTGTTGCACTTAGGTAGTTTAGCTGATCCCCATTTTCAGTGCTTTCTAACTTGATTATATATATTGAGGTAAGTGTACTTTCTAGCTTGATTATATATAGGTGGTAAGTGTACTTTCTAGCTTGATTATATATAGGTGGTAAGTGGACTTTCTAGCTTGATTATATATAGGTGGTAAGTGTACTTTCTAGCTTGATTATAAATAGGTAGTAAGTGTACTTTCTAGCTTGATTATATACAGGTGGTAAGTGTACTTTCTAGCTTGCAGGTGGTTTTTCTGTTGCACTTAGGTAGTTTAGCTGATCCCCATTTTCAGTGCTTTCTAACATGATTATATATAGGAGGTAAGTGTACTTTCTAGCTTGATTATATATAGGTGGTAAGTGTACTTTCTAGCTTGATTATATATAGGTGGTAAGTTTACTTTCTAGCTTGATTATATATAGGAGGTAAGTGGACTTTCTAGCTTGATTATATATAGGTGGTAAGTGTACTTTCTAGCTTGATTTTATATAGGTGGTAAGTGTACTTTCTAGCTTGCAGGTGGTTTTTCTGTTGCACTTAGGTAGTTTAGCTGATCCCCATTTTCAGTGCTTTCTAACTTGATTATATATAGGAGGTAAGTGTACTTTCTAGCTTGATTATACATAGGTGGTAAGTGTACTTTTTAGCTTGATTATATATAGGTGGTAAGTGTACTTTCTAGCTTGATTATATATAGGAGGTAAGTGGACTTTCTAGCTTGATTATATATAGGTGGTAAGTGTACTTTCTAGCTTGATTATATATAGGTGGTAAGTGTACTTTCTAGCTTGCAGGTGTTTTTTCTGTTGCACTTAGGTAGTTTAGCTGATCCCCATTTTCAGTGCTTTCTAACTTGATTATATATAGGAGGTAAGTGTACTTTCTAGCTTGATTATACATAGGTGGTAAGTGTACTTTTTAGCTTGATTATATATAGGTGGTAAGTGGACTTTCTAGCTTGATTATATATAGGTGGTAAGTGTACTTTCTAGCTTGATTATATATAGGTGGTAAGTGTACTTTCTAGCTTGATTATATATAGGAGGTAAGTGGACTTTCTAGCTTGATTATATATAGGTGGTAAGTGTACTTTCTAGCTTGATTATATATAGGTGGTAAGTGTACTTTCTAGCTTGCAGGTGGTTTTTCTGTCGCACTTAGGTAGTTTAGCTGATCCCCATTTTCAGTGCTTTTCCCATTCTCCTTTCCATTTAACTTGCTTATTTACACTCCATTGTGCTTTTTTTGCTCTGTACTTTAATATAATGTATTGCTTTGTATTATATATGTGTACATTGTTTAGTACTTCATCACCTGGAATATGGCTTAAAAATGGGTCCCCGGACAAGCCCACCCAGCTGGTTAACAAACACAAATAAAAAGAATAAACAAGATGCGAGATGGAATTGCATGAAATATTTTATTTTGATTTGTGGATAATATGGTGCTATTTGATTTAAGGTAGTATTAAGGTGAAGGCCTAACATCTAAAGGAAATTTTATCAGGGTGGGGTTCGGCAATATGTGTATACAAATGTATGGTGTCTGTCATTTTTCTAAAGGTTGTTCTAGGTAATATGATGTATAAGTATTTTCACTAAATATAAAATGTGTATATATATATATATATATATATATATATATATATATATATGTGTGTGTTTCTTTATATTTTTATATATGTTATGCTGTTTGTTAACAAGATTCAGTGGATTGTTAGTATTACCTCGTCTAGTACTGAAAAAGGGAGGAACCCTGTGGTTAAGATGACTGACTCACAGTCCCAGGGATGGAGTTTCAGTCCTGACTTCCAGTCACTTTCTATGTGAAGTATGCTCACTATCTACTGTGATTGTCTGATTTTTCTCTGTGTACTCCCATTTCCTCGCCTCTCTCAAGAAATATGATTTATTGGCTACTTTAAATTGTATATATGGATCTAGTTCAGAAGATCAAGACCATATACCCGACTTTTTAAATCACTGAAATCCCACAAACAACAAGCACTTACCATCCAACCAAATACCTTATTCATGGGAGACTTTAACTACCCCTTTATAGACTAGAACACATAGAATGCCTCTAACTGACAGGCATATTTCATGGACTTTATCAGTACAAATACCCTGGATCAGTTAGTGCAGTCTCCAACCAGAGGATCAAACATATTGGACCTACTACTAACAAACAATGGAAAGCACTGCACCCCTCCCCCCATGTCATGTCCTCATTAGTAAAGTCAGACCACAAAGCTGTCTCCTTTGAAATACAAATCAACCAAGAAAAGCCAACTAAACCAATAATAGAAGAGGTTCTCCAGTTCGATTCTCGGCTGGAGCGCCTTCTGTATGGAGTCTGCATGTCCTCCCCACGGTAAAGTGGCGTTCGAAAGACATGCGTAGCATGGGTGTGCCTTCGTTGAAGGTTGGTCGTCGAGCTGGCACCTCGGCACCGTAAAAATCTACTGCCAATCATTAGCGGACCGGAGTTCCGCTGTGACGACCCCTATCCGGGAAAAGCCGAAAGAAGAACGAAGTAAAGCAAACTAAATCCTATTAAGCAACAGTTTGTCAAAATTCTTGGCTCCCCCAAACCTCGAGAACACAACTGCCTATGCAGAATTATTTACAGAATCCCTGTATAAAAATGTAAATGGCTGCATTGATACTGCTCTACCTACTGGAAATAAGCCTAGATCTAACACCAAAAACACCCACACTGGTGAAATACTTACCGTAACAGGCTAAATAACAAAAGACAAAAAAGTTATGGCCAAAATCAGAAAAAGCAACTCTCACAAGAGTTTTCTGATTCAACTAATCAAGAAACTAAGAAATCCAATAAAGTCCAGCAAGACCAAATCCAAGGTCAGGATAACCTCCCAGGCTAAAGATAATCACAATGACTTCTTCAGCTATGTCAGGAACCTTAAAGCTACTGCTCAGCACTGTGCAGAACTGGTGGTAAATGGCACAACCTTCACTGTCCAGGATGACATAGCAAATCTACTGGCTGATAAAATTAGCCCTAACGTCACCACCCACTACCCCCTGTGAAACTCCTTCTAGCATATCCCCCAACTATTAACATGGGCAGGTCCTGAGGTACTCACTAAGGCCAAAAACACTGCTTCAGTGAGCCCTGACAGTATCCCCATTTGCTTCCAAAATAGCCTAAAACATAACCGGCAGGACCACTTGAGACACTCTTCAACTACACACAGGAAACAAGTTACATGCCATGTGAATGGCGGGCCACAAAGATTTTTCTCCCTCATAAGGACGGACCACCAACTGACCCCCAGGAACTACAGACCCATCAGTCTGACAAGGCTAATATGCAAAGGCATGGAGTGAATTATCATAGAAATGATCAGCAAGGACATTGGCAACCTATAGACACTGGACCCATCCTAGTTTGGCTTTGTTAAGAGAAGGTCTTCCCTATTTAAATTGGTAGATTTCTTTGGGAGGATCGCCATGGGTATGGATGAGTGGAAAACAGTGCATACCACCTACCTTGACCTGGTCAAGGTATTTAATACAATACCTACTTTGGTGTCATTGACAAATTCTTAGAACTAGACATAAATCCCTACATAACTCACTGGATTGCCAGCTGGTTCACAAATAAGAGCCAAGAAGTCAGGATTGGTTTGATCACCTCCACCAGACGACTGGTCACCAGCAGAGTACCCCGGAGTTCTATGTTGGGCATGTTCTTGTTTAATTACTTCATTGATAAAACACCCCTATTAGTTGACCTGATAGGGATCTGGGGTGGGAGGTTGGCATAACGGCTAAGGTGTTTACCTTACAGACAGACAGGTTTCGATTCTCATATGAGGTAATTAGCTAGGCTTAAAATGATCCACAAGGACAGTTAGCTTAGTACTAATCTATGAACCTATGAGCCTATATGTAGACTGTAATCTGGTATTCAACAAACATTTAGCCAAGATAGTAAGACAATCATTCTATGTCGCCCAACTCGTAAGCAAGGATATGGCATCCAGGTCAAAGGAAGTTGTAGTACCACTCTGCAATCTGCTGAACCCTAACACCAGCATACTAATAGACAAAGAAGTAAACCGACCGTTATTATTGTATTTCCTCAAATAGATGGAAACCGAATCATGACAAGGTGACTTTGTACTGACATTGTTGGTTCTTTGTTCCATTCAGCTTCAGTCACACTTGCAAAATATTTTGAAAGAGATGAAAAAAAGCAAGTAGCTTAATAAGACTGGAATGAACAATAACCATATATTTTCTTGTCACTCATTCCTTCTTACATGCACAAGTAATGTTCCTTTCTGCTACATGATTATACAACAGGAAAAACAAAGTATAAATGATAGGCATTAAAAGACAGTAGAAGAACAAATCTAGAGTGAAAATCCCACGTTTTCAGATCTCCAACTAGTGGTATAGGTCTTGGAGTAGAAGAACTACTCAGCCTTAAAGGTACAGATAAAATGAATGAGAATTATATTTTACTAGTGACTAACAAAATGCAAGCAGCACTCAGGAAGTTAAGACAAAAAAGGACAATTGATCCATCAACTGCAGAATGGTACAATGAATGTCCAAGTGACTTTTAAAAGAGGTACTGAAGTGAATGCTGCAATTAAGAACTTGGTTGTATTAAGGTCATTTCCTCATATGTATACAAATGAGAAACTTCTGAGTAAAGAAAAATATAACGTCTTACTGCTTTATCCAGAATACTGAAAGAAAGAAAAGAAACGTGCCAGTGCATTTACATTACAACTACCTCTCATCCTGGCAAAGGTTCAAATAGAAATTGTGTGCAAGCTGAGACCTGAAAGTCCACTGTTCACTATTAACACAGGATACTGTGCTGACAGACTTTTTGGCAGGCTAGTCGCCAGATTCCATTGGAAAGTGCTAGACTTCACTGCCATTATTCATTGTATTACCTGCATTCAGGTGAACTCGTCAGAACTTGCATGATATGTTACGACATCAGAATTTAATGTGAAAAAATGTACGTAATGTCTAACTGCTACAATATCAACTATACATATGCACACACGCATATATAGATGGATAGATATAGATATAGATATGGATATAAATATGGATGTCGATATAAATATAAATATAGATTTACACACACACACAAACACACACACACCAAAGAGTAAAAATGTCACACAGACAAACCATTCAGTAAAAATGACAAAAAAAACCCAGCCAAGCTTGAGTTTTCACTGTGTACCTTAAACTTCTTGTAATGAAGGCCCATGGGATATGTACAAATTGCCCTTAAGGACATACAGTGTTTCAGCTACATGACTTCTAAATGCCCATGAATTTTTACTGTTTATATTTTAAGTCTATGTAGGCACATTCATGCCAATAAAGCAATGCATGGATTAGTAAAATTGTTCTGAAGCTGAGCAAACAGAAGGACACAGTGTAATTGAAAATATTGCTGCTAATACTCAGAGCAGGTATGTCTTGTACAGCTGGCTTGCTTTTCCCTGTCCTGAAATGTCATCATCATCATCTTCTTTCGGCTGTTCCCATTATGGGTCGCCACAGCGGATCATCTGTTTCCATTTCTTCCTGTCCTCTGCATCATGCTCTTTCACACCAACCACCTGCATGTCCTCTCTCACCACATCCATAAACCTTATCTTAGGCCTTCCTCTTTTCCTCTTACCTGGCAGTTCCATCCTTAGCATCCTTTTCCAAATATACCCAGCATCCCTCCTCAGCACATGCCCAAACCAATGCAATCTCGCCTCTCTTGCTTTGTCTCCAAACTGTCCAACCTGAGCTGACCCTCTAATATACTGACTCCTAATCCTGCCCATCCTAGTCACACCCAGTGCAAATCTTAACATCTTTAACTCTGCCACATCCAGCTCTGACTCCTGCCTTTTCGTCAGTGCCACCATCTCCAACCCATATAACATAGCTGGTCTCACTACCCTCTTGTAGACCTTCCCTTTCACTCTTACTGGTACTCGTCTGTCACAAATCACTCCTGACACACTTCTCCACCCATTCCACCCTGCCTGTACTCTCTTCTTCACCTCTCTTCCACACTCACCATTACTCTGAACTGTTGATCCCAAGTACTTAAACTCATCCACCTTTACCAACTCAACTCCCTGCATCCTCACCATTCCTCTACCCTCCCTCACATTTACACACATATATTCTGTTTTAGCCCTGCTGACCTTCATTCCTCACCTCTCTAAAGCATATCTCCATCTCTCCAGGGTCTCCTCAACCTGGTCCCTACTGTCACTACATATCACAATGTCATCTGCAAACATCATAGTCCACGGGGCCTCCTGTCTGATCTCATCTGTCAACCTGTCCATCACCACTGCAAATAAGAAAGGGCTCAGAGCTGATCCTTGATGTAATCCCACCTCCACCTTAAACGTATATGTCACTCCCACCCCAGTCCTCACCAATGTCACACTACCCTCGTACATATCCTGTACCACTCTTACATACTTCTCTGCCACTCCCGACTTCCTCATACAATATCACAACTCCTCTCTAGGCACCCTGTCATATGCTTTCTCTAAGTCCACAAAGACACAATGCAACTCCTTCTGACCTTCTCTGTATTTCTCCAACAACACTCTCAGAGGAAATATAGCATCTGTAGTGCTCTTTCCTGGCATGAAACCATACTACTGATCACTAATCATCACCTCCCTTCTTAACCTAGCTTCCACTACTGTTTCCCATAACTTCAAGCTGTGACTGATCAATTTTATCCCTCTGTAGTTACTGCAGCTCTGCACATCACCCTTATTCTTAAAGATAGGTACCAAAACTCTTTTTCTCAACTCCTCAGGCATCCTCTGACTTTCCAGAATTTCATTAAACAATCTGGTTAAAAATTCCACAGCCATTTCACCTAAGCACCTCCATGCTTCCACTGGTATGTCATCTGGGCCAACAGCCTTTCCATTCTTCATCCTCTTCATAGCTGTCCTTACTTCCTCCTTGCTAATCTGTTTCACTTCCTGATTCACTATCCCCACATCATCCAACCTTCTCTCTCTCTCTCATTCTCTTCATTCATCAGCCCTTCAAAGTACTCTTTCCATCTACTCAACAAACGCTCCTCACTTGTGAGTAGGTTTCCCTCACTGTCCTTTATCACCCTTACCTGCTGCACATCTTTCCCAGCTCTGACCCTCTGTCCTGAAATGTACTTAGTTCTAATCCAACTCTTTATGAGGTGAGAACTATAGACACCATCTCATAGGAAGCCAAACACACCTAGCACCTATAACACAATACTTCCACTCTTTTAGTAATGATTTCCATCAGATTGCAATGTGTGAAGTATATTTCAACAGGCCCATGATTTTCTATTTATTTATTTTTGCCTCTGTTTACTGGTAAAGTCCAACTGGATTTAGCTAAACTCCTTTTCAGTGTAGACCCAGGGAGAAAAGCTCCTCAGATTTTTTACAAAATTTATCAAGATCACACATAAAATGACAGTATATGAACAGTATACAGGTATTCATAGAGTACATGATATTTTAAACAGTGTGCATAATTTTTCAGTGTACATGAATATTTAGACAGTGTTTATATATTTACAAGCATATATTTTTTTATAAGGTGACCTTATGAGTCTACATCAGTTGTAGTGTAGATTCTTTCCAGTTTGGTGGTATAGCAGGAAGAGAAAAAGAATAGCATACAAAGTTGTTCTTCTTTCGGCTTTTCCCAGTTAGGGGTCGCCACAGCAGAACTCCTGTCCGCTAATGATTGGCAGTAGATTTTTACAATGCCAGCCTGACGCCTTACCTTCAACAAAGGCACGCCCATTCACGTATGTCTTTCGAATGCCACTCAACTGTGAGGAGGGCATGCAGACTCCACACAGAAGGCACTCCAGCCGAGAATCGAATGGGAGGACCTCTTGCTGTGAGGTGACAACGCTACTGCTGCACCAGAGTATAAGCTGCATTTTTGTTAAAGAAAGAGATGACAGCCTTCTTAAAGGGTCCCTGATGATGACAACTTTGATGGGTTAGTGTTACTTGTTACTATGTCACATGTGAACAGATTCATGTTACCAAAGGACCTTATTGCTGATAGAAATGTTTGGTTAGTTTAATTCTAAATACAGAAATGTCAGCCAATAGTGTTTATGACAAAAGAGTGCAGTCAGGGATGTTTGTAGGGAGGTGTGAAATGTGTGCAAGGAGATGATATGTTCTGGCATACGGGCAGCTGTCAAAAGTGGTCACTGCTTGACAAACTGGCTAAAGGGATGGTTTATGATCAGGCAAAGTCACAGCAGATAGCAACAGCAGTACCTAGAATCATAGAATGTACAAAGCAACTGGGATCAGTGGCTAGTTATGCACTGCCAGTAGCCATTAGGGGTAAGGTATGTTGGAAACAGGAAAAATCAGTATTTAACAGACAGCTTTTCTGAAAATGCATACATTTTGAGCAGAAGTGACTGAAGTACTAAAACACCTATGTAAACTAAAAACAAAGTAGAAAATATTGTACAACTAGGTAGCCAGTACACAGAGACAATGAATGTAAAACAGGAAATTGTTTTAACCATATCAGGTGCAGCATGAACATTACCTGATGACCTTTCCAAAGTCTCAAACAGGACCTTAAATCTGGCTATAAATGTCGATAACTACTACAGATTATTTGTACACGGTACTTTAAATAAAAACAGTTTTTACAACAAAGAGAAGGAAAAACACACTTTTGTGATATGCATTTTCTGTTGTGAATTTTGCAGTTTTATTGATGAGTTTATTATTGTCCATGTCAAACTCATAATGTTAAAGGACCTTACTGGTGTGTTAATGATTCATCCAGTAATCTATTTCTCCGGGAGACCCCTTTTTAGTGTGCCATAACCAGTAGGGATAAGCATGTAGGTGTGCAAGCAAAGTATAAGTAATAAAAATAAACAGAATAAAATGTGTTTTGCACAAATGCACAGGAATAAGTTGAGGGATGCAAGCACAAGTGTGTAGAACGAAAACTGTTCACAAGCAATTTCTTTACCTCCTTATCTGTAGAACTAATGGCACTTAGTGTGGTCTATTCCTGTGGCCTTTGGTGCTGAAACATCACACTTACAGGTCTTTTGGTGGGAGCTAGTAAACCTCTGTTGGTAAGAATGACATCAGATAACAGCATGTGCTTTTTGAGGTCAAGTACAGTCATTTAATTTCTTGACTTCTTAAAACTGTGATACCACTGAAAGAGCAATTGTCTCCTTTCACAACAGACCGGAACTTGTTACCATTACACGACCAGGCATAATCTTGAGAAAAACGAACTGACTCAATACTAAAAAAGTAAACACCAAGGCACACCTATGAAAAGTTCTGAAACATAAACATGTGCCACTGTAGAGTGCAAAATTAAAGAAAAAAATCATACTTAGCATTTATATAAGTAAAAGCCCAAGGTCTATTCACCATGCTTTCAAGTCGACATTAGTAGACCTGGCTGAAAAGCAGTATTTTTATGTTTGCAGTTTGCGTTGTACTGCTGTCTTTATTAGAAATGCATAACAGAAATGCTGCCTGATTTGTCTGGGAATCAGTACTATCTTCCTCTAGGACCTAGTGTCATTAGACTTTGTTCAAGAAATGGTAAGCATTGTCCAGCCTTCTAGACAAAGGGAACAGTATTAAAGTCAAGAAGAAACAAATCTCTCTGTATAACAAGTTATACAAGCTTATTGCTTTATATAACTATGCTGTCTATGTACAAAATTCTCTTTCTGAAGTTTAACTGATTCATTAAACAGAAATTATTTACCACAAATCATCTTTAATTAACAATTTCTGCATATTGCAGAAAATCTTTAAGTGTCTCTTAACCTCATGAAGTCAACAAGGGTGTGCTTACATTGCAAAATGCTTCACAAAAGTTTTTCAACTTCCTCAGAACTCAGTCTCAAAGGCTTTTGCATGTGGAGTGCTGTATTCCTGTAATAAGTTTTCTCCTAACATGCTTATCCCCCTCTCTGGTCCCCTCAGCCTGTAAACTTTCACAACTGATCATGTTACCGACAAAGCTGAGGCTTCTAAGAGTGTTTGCCAGAGGCACATGCCATATCCTGTAAATTTGTACAGGAAGTTACACAGCTTTGTTGCAGTTTTTATACATTAATGCAAAACAATAGTAGCACAATAATTTGATTAATCTGAATCTTCCTACCTAATTAGGCAATCTAATTGTTACTAAACACCATTTCACGTCCATGTTCTGCAACATTTTTCTAACCACATGTGCTAATCTGGCTGAATTTACTATGAGGCAATATAATTTTAAATCCAAAATATTCAGAGAAGGTATTCAGTTAACTATCTACAAATGTATATGTATGTTATGAATATTATATGAGTATATGTCAAATGGTTGCATACACTGTTGTTCAATCACAAAGTAATCAAACTGTAGTGACTGAAATTCACACTAATGAAATGCAAGAAAAAGCAAGAAAAACTGAAAACAGTTTCCCTTACTGATCAAAGACCCTAACACTAACTTCAGACATAATTTGTCTGAATAGTGATAGTGTTATGAAAAGGGCTTTTCTAAGGTAAGGTGTAGGGATGGGATTAGTGACACGGACTTTGATCTCCTACTCCACCCTAACCCTGACCCTGCCTTTATTCCCGACCTGACACTTACCTTAGAAAAACCCTTAACATTACACTACCACCACACAAGATGCTCAGACACATACCACATACATCATAATACATGCAAAATGCTAACTATATCTGTTTACCTACCCCCTACTCTAACATTATCCACCAAACACATGAACATGTGCTTCCACCTATAATGCCCAAATATTCCTCACACTCACCTTACCCACACACACATATTTCATCTTACTTCATTTGATATCTCCAGCACTCAGCAAAATATGTGTTTGATAAAACATGAGTTCAACTACTTTCACAAGCACTAAACTCACTCGACAAAGTGAACAATTGAGCATTCAGCCACATGACAGCAACTATATATTTATACACACACACACACACACACACACACACACACAGATGCAGATATATATATTTCTGTTTGTGATAATAGAACCCTGATCCATGATATATGGCTTCGAGGATTAATGAGCTGTTTCCTATGATCCAGAGGTGCAAGGTTAGATTCCCTCAGCCTCCATTGCTTAACTGTTGACTCTGAGTGAGTCATTTAACCACACACACAGCTCATGGGTCAAGTGTGAAAAAGGTTGATGAAGATCAGTACTCTACCCTGGAAAACAGAAATATATATATAGATATATATATAGATATATATATATATATATTTTTTTTTTTTTTTTTTTTTAATGTGTTAATCAGGGGTGGGGGAAGTTGACGCTGATTCATGCTGACCATTTCCAGGCTCAGTAGACTCAGCTCCTATAACAGCGCAGTGATTCGTAGCTGAAACACACACTTTAGTACTGCACTTCTCCACTTTGACCAGGGTTCTTGCCTCCTAAAACTTCTAATTGGCATGGCAGTTTATTTGAACCTTGGTTCAAGGAGCATGTTGATGCTCTCTGTCTCTCTCCCTTCCCGTCTTTATCTAATTACTTCATGTAGTGTGTTGGTAGGAGGACATAGTTCAGTGTGTGCTCTATAGTAAGCCTAGGAGCCTTAGCTCTTTGAAAAAAGGGATCTGGGGACTAGCCCACTAACTGTGTAAAAATACAAAAAGTTAATACATTTAGTTAAAATCAATAAATAGACATGTTTTTAGATGTTCCCCTATTCTCATTGGTTTGTTTTTATAATATGTGTCATTTATGTTTACACATACACATACACACACACACACACACACACACACACACACACGCACACATACCTGTAAATGCTTTCTTATCTGAAAATGCCGAAAAGAATGCCTGATGTATGAGTCATTGTTTATTTGTTCTGTGCTATGTGATACTATGAAAATTAGAATGGATAAACTATTCTTTTTGATGGAAGAGTGCCATAATGAGTCAAATTCTCACTTCATAATGAGAGGTTTTGCAATTTAGTTCTCAGCAGGGGTGCTTTCTTTGTGAAGCCTGAATGTCCTCTATATCTTTGAGTGAGTTTTTTTCTGAGTATTTTGTTTTCCTCACAAATCCAAAAGATAGCCAGCTGATGAGTTAATGACTAAATTGTCCATGCATATGTGTGCATCGAGTGTGTGATACAGAAGAAAGGCCTGGCAATCTGCTTCTATTCTCTACTACTGGCCTATCAAACTTTGTGGATGGCGACAAGTGTTTATAGGGTCGCCATAGGAGTCATATCCCTTTAAACAGCACTCACTGGCTAAAACAATTCTTTAGAGTCAATGAATCTCCCCATCAAGCTGATTGATTTAAAGTGCACATAAATGTGGACTTTTAAAGCAGAAGCCTGGATTCACAGTTATTCAGAAAGCTGTATCTGTTGCTTTTCAATACAGTCATGAAAATATGTAAACTCCTAATCTACTTGAATTATTGTGAAACTCAAACTGCCTACGCTCCACAGCGCACGTGAATACCATCAGTTATTTACTGCCTATCATTTCATAGCCAGACTTACATATGCAACTGATTCAGCCTCACAAGATTCAAAAGTCTTAATCAGAATATTAACCAGCAGAACAAGTTGGATGAAAAACCTCGAAACCTCAAAACTCCTCTGGGATTAGCTTTTGACACCCCTGTACCATGTCCCTGGAATAATGTCCCAACTAAACTACAGCTAGCTTCATGTCGTAACAGCTTATGCATCTTAATACATCTTACTCACACTGTATCTCAGGACAAAACTGAAGTGCATTTTGTACCTCAGTAACGTTGAATATATTTTTACTTTTGTTGTAACTTGGCTGACTGTTAACATTGCCTGTTCAGTCTTCTGATCTCATCTTGGACTTAGGAGCAGTAGTCATTCCCATCTATGTAACTAATAATAACGTAATATTTAATTGCAATACTACAAAACCAGCTTGATCTACATGATACCATTGTAGTTTTATAGTGTTTGTTTACAGGTAATATTTTTATATTTTCTGCATCATATTCTGAGCATTGTGCGTTAAAATCTATCACAATATTTCTTTGTGTAGAGTTTTAGAGCATTTTTTGGTTATTGATTACTTCAGGAAAAGGTGCAATAATCAGGCAGGTTAAGCTCCCAGTCAACATGATAGAGTAAATAAATAAATACGTAACCGCATCCTGTTTGTCAGTGGTAATGGAGATGGTCACATGACAATGTCACCTTCTATCTAACTGTGAATGAGAACAATATACAACATGAGAGTAGAGTCAAGGAAATGGGTGAGCTGAGAGGTGGTAACAAGCACTTGTGTGACAGCCAAAACGGAATATGCGATGTTAGGTTTGTACACAGTCTGAGCTGTACGTGGAGGATTGTGTCTACCAAGGCATTTGTAAACCTCCCTCTATCAAAGCAAATTGGAAGATTCATAAATTCCCCTGAAAATGATGTTGGGACATAATGACTCAAGAATGCACAAGGAAGCCTCTGTCTTGTATAACGCACTCAAGCCAAAAAGCAAGACTCTGCAAAATGTTGAAGGGTTTCAGTTTTATTATGACCTCATCAGAATACCTTAAGTGAAAAATCTTATGTTCTGAAAGTCTGTGATATAGTACTCTAAGGTTGAATACCAAATAAGTTAGAAATAATGAAGCAAATTAATACAGCAGATGCACCCAGAACCCAGTCAGAAATACTTTGGCTGAATTCATCAAAACCTGTATATTATATAATGATCCTGGAAGTACATAGAAATGTATAGAAGGATATTAACAAGCCTTGCTTTATCAAGTCATTATGGGATATATGTAAATTCATCCTGAAGAAAAACAGTAATGTTTCAGGACATTGGCTGATGAAAGATATTTAATAATGTTCCCAATACAAGATAAGACAAACTTTAATGGATTTGGGCTTATTTTTGCTTTATTATGACCTAATTAGTACACGTATTGAGGTTAATAGCTGAAAGATAGTCTCACTCTCACATTTAACATGGGCCATAAACCACACACTGTCTCAAACTCATCCCCCTATGCATCCTGTTTATTTACTTATTGGACAAGTAGAGTGGTGGGCTGGTCCAAAGATTTGTTTCAGGAACACAAAGATAAGAGTAATGATGGATGATGCAGCCTGCAAAACAACTATATTGTAATGAGCAATGCTGACTTTAAAAAAAAGTACAATATGGAAAGACAAGCCATCGATTAAGAACAATTTAACTGAAGAAGGGAACTGAAAAGTCTGATAACAGAGGAGGGAAAATTAGAATGACTAACAACAAGAGTAAGTTTCTACCAGTAATAAGGAAAAGCTTACAACTGGTTTGAGTGGGTTCATAGGTTCATAGGTTCATACTAGGCTATCTGCCCTGGGACATTTATAAGCCTAGCCCGATTGTGTTTGGCTTACGCCACCCCTTGATTATAGGTTCATAGGTTCATACTACAGCCCTAATCTACTAAAAGACAGCTGAATTGCCTAAGGCCAAAAGAATAAACGTTGAAGAACCCAAGCTCATACAGTAACACAGTTAACAAGATTAACTAATTAATACAAAATACTCATCTTCTTTGCAAAACTAAATTACAAATTAAATAAAAATTAAAGCCTGTGATGCATACACAGAGTGCAAGAACTATGAAAGACATCCGTGAAGGTAGTTATCAGCTTCAGCATTGTGCAATAAAACAGCCAGGTATGGATACAAATTAATAAAACACAGCAGAAGTCTCATACAGTAAGTTTAGTGTTCAGTTAATAGGTTTGCAAGAATGATAACCTATGCAGGTATAACAAGGCTAACTCAGATACAGAAGCAGTAATCAAAAGAGTAGATATAGTGAAATCAAGAGTTTTGCTTTACTCTTAATAAACCTCATCATCATCCTCGTCAACCCCCTTTTACCCATTTTTGCATGCTGTACGGGTATTCCATCAGCTGCTACAACTTCTCATGGTTTAGAGACACTCTCCTATGTTCTTTGACAGTTATGCCCTTCTGTCTCAGTTCTCTCACACAGTCCATCCAACTCTTGACTGGATGTCCTCATCTCCTCTTACCTGCTTCCTGTCTCTCCCAAATCTACTTTACCAAATCAGCTACTGCTTTTCTGCACATGTGACTGAAGCACCGTAATCTGTTCTCCTTGACTTTCTGTCTAATTGGGGCTAATTAGGTCTTCACTCTGATGTCTTCATTTCTTCATCTGTAAGACAGTGAGATGCTATTACCCTCACGGACTTCATCTCCCAAGCTTCCTCGGCTACCCCACCTTCAGTGAGTAGGTTTCTGTGCCACACAACAGCCATGGTCACACCACCCTACTCTAAACTGTCAGGATTATTAGCTATGGGACTATAAGACGTACATGTCAACATTTTTATGCTTCTCTTTTTGGACTTCAGATTCCCTTTCTTTTAATGCTAACTACATTCTGTCCACCCCCATACCACACCCTCCATCTGTGACCCACATTTCTGCTTAAGGCACCTCCAATCTCTTCCTCCCCAGATCTTTTGTTTTCTCTACCAACCCCCCCCCCCCGTCTCTCTCTCTCGCTCATCTACTGTTATTTAATCAACTTTAGTTTCATCTTTTTAACTTCCCTTTCAGCCCACCCTACCTTCACCTTATCATTTTTTTTGACTTGGCAACAGTCCTCTTCTCTACTATTTGCTATCTGCAGGCTTTTGTTTTTAACCTTTACCTCGTTTGTAATGTCAATGTTCAGACCAAAAGTTAAGTAATTTCTCTCCCCTCCTTTATCTTCTAAATGCCTGCATTAGTGGAGGTACCTCCCTTTTCCTCTGGTTGTAGCTGAAGTTCTTTCATTCCTTGGGTGCCCTTTCAGCAAAGGACATAACATGGAGCATTCATCCAACCAGTCTGCACTGCATACAGTCTCCAGGATTTCCCATGGTTCTGCCCAGAGGGAAATTTCATTCTCCCGTGCACATCATCAGCGTGAGAACATTAATTTTCTGCATACATTTGCAGCCCAATATGAACAATGCACACTAGGATCTGTGCTTTGGTTTGGAGCATACTGTAAGTAGGGGTTGTCACATCCTCCTTTATGAAAGCCTATCACCATTTATGCCACAAACTGTCAACACTTTAGCCAAATCCAAATAGCCCCCATTTCTTTTGTTACTTGCAATGCATTACTGCTTTATTCTGCATATATATCTGCAGCCTTGTTTCTGGTATTATGCCCTTGTTGTTACATTACTGTTAGTAGCCCTGTTATATTATGAGCTAGTCAGCCCAATAAATGTGCTCTCCTTCATCAGTGTGGTAAACTGGTAAAATGATCTTTTTTGTCACTGTGCATCTCTGCTTTACATTGCACTTCTACTTCTAGGTGACTATTTATTTATTTATTTTGACTTCCACGGTGGTGCAGTGGTAGTGTTGTTGCCTCACAGCAAGAAGTTCTCCTGTTCGATTTTTGGCTTGGGTTGGGAGTGCCTTCTGTGTGGAGTCTGCATGTCCTCCCCACGGTCGAGTGGGCATTCGAAAGACAGGCGTTGAATGGGCGTGCCTTCGTTGAAGGTTGGGCATTGGGCTGGCAACTCAACACCATAAAAACCAACTGCCAATCATTAGTGGACTGAAGTTCCGCTGTTGCGACCCCTAACTGGGAAAAGCTGAAAGACAAACAAACAAACAAACCCTGCTGCTCTTCTGTGCATTCTTCAGATCTGACGAGAAGTGTCCCTTCTGTGGTAGCAAGTAGGACTATATGCTGCAGGCATTAATTCTGCTTAGTCCCAGAACCTGTTTAGAGTGTTGCACCTTTCCCTCACTCCCATGATGCTCCTCTTCTCCTGTCTCCAATTCTTCATTGCCATGTGTACAGTTCAGACACAACTGAAACTGCTTCTTTAGATTTCAGCACAGCTTTACATTATTTTATAAATATTTTGAATTTGTACTATGGTGTCATTGTTTAATAACAGTATTTGGCCAGGTAACTTTTTTTTCTTGTTCTATTCCTGTTAATGTTAAAGTGCAGGTCTCATGGCTTGTCTCCATACTGGTTCACAATGATCTGTCAAAGAAAATATATATGACTGACAATACAGCAAAACAGTTCACTGAAAGCCATTTTAAGGGATCAAGAAAAAAAGCTTTTTTGTAGGGGCCAAACCTCACTACAGTCCCACAAACTCATGACTTCCCTTGATTTACATAAACCAACTCCATGTTTTTTGGCAAACTGTCTTTATGGTATTGGCCATTAAGCAAACTGCAGTTGATTGCCTGTTTGGCTTCTTTCCATACTGGCATTATCTGTTCCTGTACTGGCTTCACAACATCAGAGCTGTTGTATGAGAAATGTGCCTGTGGTGGGCAACCAGATCTCACAGAAAACCACATTCGCATTCACTGCATGTTTTGCTTTGGTGAGTGACACAATATTTGCCCGTTTCCTGTTTGCTGGGAATTCACCAAGCCAGCCATCAGATGATGTCACCAAAAATGAATAACCATCTGATGCAGAAGGCTATAACCACCAGAACATACTCCTAAGCCTCCAACAGTTTTAATACTGAACATGGACCTTCTCACCCTACACTGCTTCCAAGAAGGCCCTCAAGAGCCTTCATCTCACAGTGCCAATCTCTTTGGTGCCAGTGTCCATTAAGAAGATATTGGTATCTCAGTATTCAGTACCACTGGATCAGGTGCACAAAACCAGTTACATCAGAGAGCTAGTCTGCTGCTATGCTGACTCTGCTTGATATTAACCAAGGCCTAGAACAGGTGCCAGTGGTAGTTGCAGGCGGTAAATACTGTGGTGGACCCTTCCCCTTTGGAATCATCCTCGGAAACTGTCACCAAGATCTGTATCACCTTGAGCCTCAGTTCAAGATGAGCCAGAATATAATAAGATTGGCTATAATGTGGAATGTGAGAGACTAAATGCTCACAGCTCTTTATTGCAGCACTGGTTAGAAAAGACATTGGGGCAGCTTTGCTCTGTCACCAGAGTTAATATGGCCTTCCTCCTAGATGTTGACATGTGCACTGCCTTCCTCTCTGATGCCAATTAAAAGTCAGTATCTGAGACCATGACTCCAGCTGGCATAATGTTTAAGGTCTTTGCCTTCCATACACAAGATTGAAGGTTTGATCCTGACCTCTGGCCAATACCTGTATGATATTTGGATATTCTTCTTGTGTCTCTTCTCACCTCTCAAAACATGCTGATTCTTTCTATCTGCAACAATCCAAAGAATGTAGTTGTAGACAGCAGAACAGACTCGAGATGGTACTCTATATGGGGAAAGAGTCATATAGACCAACCACTTTGAGCATCTACTGTGGTGGGCAGTACCCTCTAGGTAGGATAACACAGATCACAGACTGTGCACCAAGGCAGGGCTAGTCAATGATGCAAAATATGGCTATAGGTAATTCAGTCATCAATGTCACCAAATGGGCATGTTTATTTGCTGATGATAAGTGAGTTGAGGAATGGCCTACTCTGACCTATAACAGGGACCCATGCTGATGGAAGGGGTATATGCCCCTATTGGCCAGTGTGGGTCAATAAGCTACTGGCCAGTCAGTATCCAGTTTCTCATAAGCAAAAGCTAGACATAAAACCAATCAACCTGCCAAACATGAACTAAAAATTGCTACACTTAATGTAGGTTCACTGACAAAATGGAGCGTGGAAGTGAATGACATGATGGTAAGGAGCAGGCGGGACATCCTATGTATCCAGGAGATGGTAGGGTAGTGCAGCAAAGCCACTTGGCTTGGGATCCAGAGTCTACTATAGGCTAGAAATAGTGTGGGAATTGTGGTGCAGGAAAACTTCAAAGATGCCATCAGAAGTAGTGATAAACTCATGGCAATCAGAGGCCGGTGTAAGGATAGGGCAGTATTCATAATCTCAGCCTTTGCCCCACAACTGGGTTGTGATAGTGAGGAAAAGAGTGCATTCATACTGCAGCGGCAGGACTTACTAGATAAAGCAGGACAAGGTGAATTGTTGTTGATAATGGGTGACCTGAATGTACATATCAGGACAGACAGAACAGGATATGAGGACTGCCTTGATTATGCTCAACACATGATTCAGAAAGACAGACAGCAACAAGATCACATGCAAGAGTGGTCAACGTGCAACTCAGTGATTGTAAATTTACCCCCAGTGAAATAGTCATCTGCATCCTGATAGAAGTATCAGTACAGGAATTCATAAAAAAGAAACCTGGAGAAATCATTATCTGCATGGGGGAGTATGCACCCGGGACATATTTTTGATAACATCTTTGAGAATCAGATCTTAAGAACCTCAAGATTATGTACTGAGAATGAAGACTTTGTAGCAGAACAGAGAAATATTGAGACACATTTAAGTAAAAGATCCTATAAAAGAAAGAATCTAAGATTGAAGCATGATCCACAGGAATTAAGGAGAGGAAAGGGATGTCCCTGCTTCTCTGAACCCACATCGAGTCATCATGAGAGCCTGGATCTTAAAACTCAATCACAGCAACTTAAATGTTTGTTAACATACACTGCTGACAATAAGCAAGTATGTGAAGTTATTAGGAAGTTTTGGCCGGTATTGACAACTGATGACAAAATAAGAGACATTGTAGGCGAACAGCCCAGATTCCTATACAAGAATAAGAAGAATTTGAAACGTCTCATTTGCAACAAAGATGGATTTGAAAGAAATAGGCCCAATTCTAATAGAAAGGGCACTTTCAAGTGCTTAAGATGCAAAGCTTGCAACTCCATTGACAGCTCCAATGTTTTTGTACATCCATACTCCAGGCAACAGTACAATTTTAATGTTTATGCTGATTGTACTAGTTCCCACATCATATACTTAGCGACTTTCTGCCAATGTAGTGCTTTCTGTGTTGGCAAAACAGATCAATGTCTTAAGGAACGTATCCTCAGACATTTGAGGGACATCAAACAGAAAGATCCCAATAATGCCTTAGCAGCCCACATAGCACAGTATCCTTCTCATTACTTTGTATTTAAGGCCACAGAGGCCCTTAGCAGCCCACGTAGCACAGTATCCTTCTCATTACTTTGTATTTAAGGCCACAGAAGCCCTTAGCAGCCCACGTAGCACAGTATCCTTTTCATTACTTTGTATTTAAGGCCACACATAGCACAGTATCCTTCTCGTTACTTTGTATTTAAGGCCACAGAGGCCCTTAGCAGCCCACGTAGCACAGTATCCTTCTCATTACTTTGTATTTAAGGCCATAGAGGCAGTCTGTCAGACCACAAGAGGAGGTGATGTTCATAATCGCACAGAGCTAAGGGAAACATGCTGGATAATTAATTTAAGAACAAACAGATCACCAGGCTTGAATACTATTTTGCCATTAAAACCTGCACTTAAGAATAGAAGGAATATGATTAGCAAGTTTACTTGAATGTTGCTTCATTCATATAATGTATTCACATCCATAGCTATTAGTTTTCTCATATACAAACCAATAGTAAAGAGAAGCACTGCCCCTTTAATTACAATGAAGGAAATTATACCTCTCTGCTAGCTGGCCTCCTTTTGGTTGGCATCAAGGGCATGTCAGAGAACTAAATCAGGAATGGCTGTGATGCCTTATAAATACAAAAGCTGAACAGTCCTTTTTATACGATCTGAGGAAGGCTTATTTGCCGAAAGCACTTATCGGAAGACTGAGGACTGCTTATTTTATGTTATATTCTTTTTATTAAAGTTTTGATTTTACTATTAAGTTTTACTGCCGTGGTGGACATCAGGAGTTTTTAGTAGTGAAATAGTTGGTCCATAGCATAAACCACTGGTTACAGCAATCAGCTGCAAGCATTGGTCTGAGAAGGCTGTTAGCTCAAAGGAAGCCAGGCTGAAAACCTGGAAGTTGACTGTAGGGAATGCACAACAGTTCAAGGAATTACTCAGGGCTCTAGCACTTCAAAAAGAAGAGGAAATAGGTGGAGATGAAGAAGAATGGCAGAGCCTCAAAGCAGCATGTGTGAGGGCTACAGAACATATACGCAACTGAGCCAAGTACTGAAATAAGAACATAAAGAAAGTTGGTGGTGGAATGCAGAAGTCGAGGAAATCATCAAAAGAAAGGAGTGCATGAAAAAGTAGGTGATAGGAAAGACAAACCAGGCTAGGAAGGAATACTAGTTGGGTAACAAACTCCACAAACCTTCTTGGCTGTCCCACCTCAGGTGGAGTTCCTGAAGGAAGTGGACAACCAAGAGAAGTAGTACCATTCTGAGGAAGGTGAGCAAAATCTTCTGTCCACCCAGATACTGCTTGGCTTGGTCAGAGATCCCTCAAACCAAAGCCTATTACTTCTGCAGCAGCCCTGAAGAGAGCTTGCAATCCTCAGAGCCCTGCCATCCATCCACTGGACAAGGAGAGAAGAGTACTGGACAGGACAGTAAAGCACATTTTGGCATCCTCTACAGTATCCCTACATTAATCCTGAGGTTACTTAGAGATTTGGCCCACATGATATATCATGGACAACATTACAGTGGTATGATACATTAAAAACAAGGGAGAGTGCACTCATTTGTTCTATGCCGGGAACCCATCAAACCCTGGGACTGGGTCATAACCAGTGACTTCTTCCTAGTGGCAGTGTACATTCTGGGGAAATCAAGTGTGTTGACAGGCAGCAGGAATCTACCCCTTCCACACAAGTAGTCAATGAACCAGAAAACTGTGAACAGAGTGTTTTTCAGATGGAGCAAATCAGTGACCATCTGTGTTAAATGCAACAAACAAGAACTTTAACGTTCTTATTTTAAGATCCATCTCCACAGTGAGGGATGCCACAGCAGACATGTAACCACATGGTTTACTACATATGTTCCCATCATTTCCTGTCATTTTCAAGGCAGTGCAGAAAGCCTGACTTCACAAATCTCAGAAGACACTGGTGGCCTCCTACTGCCCCACAGGAAAGTGGCTCCCATTGATTTTTCCTCACAATCCAGAAGGAACATTTGGGCTCATTCTGCAGAGGCTCTAATATCTCATCCAGCAAGGGAGTCCCTTCCATAACTCAGTTCTTTCAAACTCTTTGTTTAAACCAAAAGGTCAGGGAGTGGGTTCCTATTAGAACAAAGAAAACGCATTTTGTTGAATGCGTTTTTGTCGACACATAAAGAGTGAACAGGAAAAACAGAGAAGCAGCTGTTCAGTGAATTCTTTCCCTGGGAAAGAAGTCGCTTGACTGCTTCGTTGATTTGCCATGTTCTGCACTGTAGTGTGGTCCCTTGTCCGGTATAGCTACCGAGCGTGAATGTGCAACAGTTACTGACCTTAGCGTTAGGGTGCGGGTTAAGGTAAGTGCATATGTATGAAAGTGTTTACTGGGGTTTTTTTGTATTAGATGTATGGTTGAGTTACGTGTGTGTGTGTTTTCAGCTGTTTACTTTTGTTTGGGGGGTAGAATTAGGGTTAAGGTAAGTGTGTATGTGTTTGGAACTGTTTACGTAAATGTGCAAGTGTTACTGACCTTAGGGTTAGGGTGCTGGTTAAGGTAAGTGCATATGTTTTAAAATGTTTACTTTTTTTTTTCCGTTAGATGTATGGTTGGGTTATGTGCATATGTGTATTCAGTTGTTTACTGTTTTTTTTGGGGGGGGGGGTACAATTAGGGTTAGGGTACGTGTGTATGTGTTTGGAAATGTTTCATGTTTTTTTTTTGTTTTTTTGTTTTTTTGGTTGGAACAGCAATTTCTTTCCCTAGGAAAGAAATCGCTCTTCTGTGGTTTTGACATTTTCAGCTTTTGCTGAAAGTGTGTTGAAACATCGTTCGCTGTTTTTATTGTTCGATGTTTCAATATAGACCCCAGGGAGTTACTTTTTTCAACTCATAAACCTTCGAAAGAAAAAAAATGAATAGTAGAAATACTTCATCTACTAACCCACCAGAGAAGGCATACATCGCCATCATACACCGATAGAACACATTCTGAGGTATTTAAATGAGCAGCTTGTGCAGGACCTCAGCTATGTACCCGTTATACCTTGCAGCATTCCATAACTTCCACCAGGGGTTTGCATTTGCTTTCACTTGCAGCTACAAGGCTTTCTTCTATGGTGCCTTTAATTTAAGAATCTCTGTGAAGGATCTCTTTCCTCCCTGGGATCCATTTTTCATCCTGGATGCATTAACTAAAACTCTGTTTGAGTCTGCGTCCATCACTGACCTGAAATTCTTGTCCTGGAAGGCAATGTTACTAGGTAGTAGTTATATTAGTTGGATGAATTTTAGAGCTGCAAACCCTTCCAGTTAAACCCCTACACTTAATTTTCCCCTAAGGACAGGGTGACTCTATGCCAACCCCTGTTTTATGCTAAAAGTAAGAATACAGACAATTTTAAATCACAACATCAACCTGCCCATATTTTCCCTCAAATAGGAACAAGGGGTGCACCTTGCATTGCATGAATGTCCATGGGATATGTTGATTCTGTATCAGAAGTTACATGTTAAGAATGTCTAACATTTCATTGTAGCTGCCCGAATCTATGTGTTTTACAAAACTGATTGCCACCATGATGCATAATGGATATTGCTTGTTATGTAGGAGTAAGTGACAGTAAAATAAATCATCAAGTGACACCAAACTGCTCCCCTTATAATTATAACATTAGTGCTACTGACTGATGAATAACAAGCAAAAGGCAATAGAATGAGTGTCGTGATCAGCTGGACAATATATAAATGCTGTAAATCCATTGTTAGGGTTTTACCCATTTTGTAGATTAAAATAATTTTGAAACATTATTGACCAGTCAAGCATGCTTCTTTATTACAGTGTCATGTACACATAGCCCAAATGCAAAACCACTTCCCAAAATACAGCTTCCAAACACATTGGATGCAGTAAGTCTAAGAGGATATGAATATCTGTATATTTACTTCCACCACCTTAATGATACTGTCCATAATGGAAGCCTACCTCAGCCTCTACATCAATATTGGGATTATTTAGTCCTAAAAGCAGGTTTGTTACTAACTATATGTCCAAAACCTAAGGCCTTCTTTCCCAAAATGGGTTGTGGCATAATTTACAAGCATTTCATATGACAGGTTATGTAGACAGAATCCTAGATTTGAAGTGATAATAGACATTAAACCTATGGCTGAGGCATTTAGGAACATCTCATTAGCCATAACAGTTTTGGAGTGATTGACTGGCCCCAAAAGGTGTTGGATAGGAAAACAAGAATGATGCTTCCTGCTCATCAAATGATTTATAAAAATCAGAGCATACCAAGATTATATATCCCCTGTTCCAAAGGAGGTATATACCTCCTTAAAATTGGGTCTATATCAGAACATCGAAGTTTTAAAACTTCGAATGTTCTAATATCGACCAGTTTTGAGCGAAAGCTGAAACTAGTGAAGCTGCAGAACACGGAATTCTTTCCTAGGGGAAAAAATTTGGTTGGCTGGTTCTGTGGCTTCGCTATTTTCAGCTCTGTGGTGGAAATTTACGGGTTGAGTTCAGTTAAGTGTGCGATTGTGTGGTTATTAGGATTAGGATGCGGGTTAGGTGAGTTAGGATTAGGGCGCGGGTTAGATGAGTTTGGGTTAGGGCATGGGTTAGGTGAATTAGAGTTAGGGTGCGGGTTAGGTGAGTGTATGATAATGACGGACCTTAGGGTAAGGGTTTGGGTTAAGGTAAGTGGATAGATAGTAGTGTATGGTTAGTTGTAGGATTATAAGCGTATGTGTGTATATTGATGTTTTTTAGGTGTGCTTGTGTTGTGTATGTGTTTCGGAATAGCACATTTTTTCCCAAGGAAAAAAATCACTGTTCTGAATGTTCAATATTATGTGGTTTAGCTATTTTAGATTTGATGAAATAGAGTTCTCTATTTTCATCTTTCAATAACATGATATAAATGCTTAAAATTGATTACATGTATAGATCTGCAATCATGGGACGGCACACGTATCTGCTCACCTCACAAGACCCAAACATAGTGAAAGTTTTGAAACATGAGGAGAATAAATCTAAGATGACTTCCCTGCTTAGTCTCAAGGGGGAATGGAAATCAAACCAGAAGTAGATAAACATCAGGCAGCAACTAAATGTGCCAAAAAAACAAAAGAAAGAATATAAGGTGTAGGATCAGATGAGAAGGCAAGAAATGTGGAAAATGCATAAATCTGGTTGTAAGTATTGAAAACTTCTGGAAGAACCTCATGTTGATCAGGATCGAAAGTAAGAATGGTTAAGGAGAGGCAAATTCAAACCAAAAGATGAATGGTTAATACTGGTGGCCCAAGATAGTGGGCTAAGTCCATTGAACATTTAGGAGAAACAGACAAATGTAGGTTTTGTAAAACAGAATTGGAAACATGCCTTGTTGCTGGTTGTGACATACTAATGGCAGAAGGACTGTATACTGAAAGGCATAATAATGTGGGAAGGCTATTGCACTGGGGATTGTGCTAACATTATGGTACTGAAGTGTCTGAAAAAACACTGGAAACATGAGCCACAAAGCATCATAGAAAATGATGTCTACATCACATGGGATCACCCATTACCAACAGTTCAAAAGACAGATGTGAGAAAACCAGATATAGTGGTCCATGAAAAGAAGACAAAAGTAGCATTGATCATTGATGTCACTACACCCAGTGACTACAGTGTCATGCGTAGAGAGAGACACAAAGTAATAAAATATCAGGATTTGCAGGCAAAAATAAGAGCAATGTGAAAGAAAGATATCCAAACAGTTCCAATAGTAGTATGAGCAATGAGTCTTATAAAAAATATCTTAAATCGTATTTAGATATGTTACCAGTATGTGTAACTCCATATAAATTGTAGAAGGAGTCATTACTGGGCACACTGCGGGTCCTGAGAAGAGCACTTCTTGCTGACATCAAAGATTGAAACAATACTAATTTCATGAACTTTAATCGTACTTTTACTTAAGAATGGGGTCCATTCCTGTCGTGGTATTAGAAACCCAAAAGACTTGAAGTTAAAAAATTAGGAGGAAACAAAGTGATCCTCTGAGATAGAAGGTTCCAGGCCCTAAATATTTTCCTCAGACACTGCCAGAGTATAACAATCACCCATGGCAGTCACCATGGTAGCCATGGTTGGTGCACTAATTTAAGCCAAGCGATATCACTTTTAGTTTCTACAGTGCTGGGACAATTCCAGTCTCTCCTTACGCTGTTGATTGTTTCCACATAACTCCACAAGCATTATTCTGAGCTACGACAAACTGATCGCCACTGAACTGCTGTGGCCGCAGCTGGTTTCAACAAGTCACATGAGTATGCAGCT
The DNA here is from genome assembly GCF_019279795.1 of Protopterus annectens. Taxonomy (NCBI): domain Eukaryota; kingdom Metazoa; phylum Chordata; order Ceratodontiformes; family Protopteridae; genus Protopterus; species Protopterus annectens. The sequence goes on along the minus strand of NC_056750.1, from coordinate 256,831,408 downwards.
TTCATCCCATTATAAGAACCATGAGGGGATATTTGAGTAGCAGACTAACATATATTTTTGGTAGGACTTCAAAAAATCATATACGTACTCATGAAGGGCAGCCTGCTCTTCAGTAGTTTTAACACTTGTTTATAGTTTGAACCAAACTTTCATCTAAAAGATGCATTGCTAGATGAAATGGAGTAAATATAAACTGTTGTATGTAAAAATACTAAATAATTTTTCAAACTCCTATGAGAAGTCCATTGGTACTCATTAACTGTTCAGGTAAACCAACCCAAATTAATATTTTATGCAGTCTGTATACGGCATGCTTAGAAGTTGTGGGTGTCATGACTGGAATTTCTTGCCATTTAACATGGGCAGTTATCATCACCATAGACATTTTTCCATCAAAGCATCTCATTAAGTCAATGTGAATATACTGAAGAGGATCTCAGACCAGTTCCTTGGATGTAGTGCCTTCTCTTGCATGAGCTATCCAGGCTAGATCATCCACTGTGTCTGGAATCAGAGCTGCCACATTTTCTTGTGGCCTGTCTAGAAATCTGAACACTGATCTGGTAACATGGAAATGACTTTACAAAAATAAATAAATAAAACAGATTTTGTAACATTAATGTCTTCAGTCACTAATTTTCATACCAAAGGAGATAAGGAAAAAAGATGCTCCATCTCCAACCATAGCAAACAGATGTACATATTTATTTTATTTATTTATTTTACATTTGTTGACCGGGTTAGTCCAACTGAGCTAAGTAGCCCTTTTTCAGTGGGGGCCCGGGGATAAAAGCTCCACAGTTTTACAGTTTTAGTGTTAACAGTGTCAGCGGGTTAAAATGTATACATAAAATGAAATGCATTTTATCAGAAAAATAATAGTGGAAAAACAAACATAATAAGCATACATAAGAAATGATTCAATACAAACATTTTCAATAAACAGTGAAGAGCGTTCATAGTGTATGTAGTTATTTCGTGAGACATGTGACATTAGAAATGGCGATGAGACAGAGAAGAAGAGCGATACTTTGAAGAGGTTTACGAGCTAAAAAGTTTGAAGTTTTGGTGATTACATATGAATTACTGAGCTAGATCGGGGGGGACGAGTGCAGCTGCAGGACCAGTGAGTTTGGAGGTACTCTGTAGCGGCAGTTTTAAATTGATTTGGATGTTTGAGGGCCCCAATTTCTAATGGTAATTTGTTCCATGATATGGTAGGACTGTAGCTGTAAAGGTTGCAGCCGATTTTAGTCTTAGGTTTGTATATTTGTAGTAGGTTAAGGTCAGAGCTACCTAGGGACCTAGTGGGGGAATATTGAGAGATGAGGGGAGATAGGCTAGGACAGAAGGATTTTGGGTATAGTATAGAGTGAATTATTTGTAGTTGAGAGAGTAGAAGCTGATGAGGTAATTCCAACCAGTTTAGGTATCTTAGTGAAAGACAATGATGCGATTTGTAAGTTTGGTGAGCAGCGAATCTGGGAACCTTATTGTAGGTAGAATCTAGTTTAGTTAGTAGTGTGGAGTTAAGATTGGTAAGAATTTGGCAGCTATATAGAAGGCTAGGTAGGAGGCACGCATGAGAGAGGGTTATTTTTGATTTGTTAGTTAGAAACTTTTTGTTTCGATAAAGAAGGCCAAGTTTTTGGCGTGTCTTTTTAATGCAGTTGTTTACATGTAGATCAAACTTGAGTTGGTCATCTATAATTACTGCCAGTAGTTTTGTTCTAGGTTCAACATTAATAGAGGTGTTATTGAGGGACAGTACAGAAAATGTAGATTTAAGGTGGGTGAAGTTCTTTGGGAGAAATAGTAAGGGGTTTGTCTTTTTAGGGTTAAGAATTAGTCGGTTGTCACAGGGCCAGGATTCGACTGAGTTAATAGATGCTAGGGTTGCAGAGATAAGGTCAGAGGGAGTATCTGTAATGGTGATGACAGTGGAATCATCTGTGTATTGTACAAGGGATGACTGTGGACAGGAGGTGTAGAGTAGATTAGTGAATGTATTGAATATAGGCCAAGGTTAGATCCTTCGGGGAGTCCCATTTTGGCAGGAGGAGGAGGGGAGAGTGCTGAGAGCCACCGTGAGATAGCTGGAAAACCAGGTAGTAGTAGAGGCAGAGAAGTTTAGGTTAGCCAGTTTGTTCAGCAGAAGAGGGTGAGAGACCATATCAAAGGCTTTTGAAAGGTCGAGTAATAGCCAGGAGACCAACTTATTATTGTCTCTGACTAGAGCAATACTATTAATGAAGGATATAAGGGCAGTTGTAGTGCTATGTTTAGGGTGAAAGCCATGCTGTGTGGGTGTGAACAAGTTTTCCTGTAGGAGGTATTTCATGATTTGCTTGTGTATGCGTTTTTCCGGTATTTTTGAGAGTGGTGAGAGGATCTCGATGGGACTGAAGTTTAATGTCAGTGGAGTTACCTCCTTTGTGAATGGATATGGCGTAGAATTCTTTCCAGGTAGATGGCACCTTAGATTCTAAGATGGAGGGGTTTATTAGGATTGATACAGGGAGGGCAAGGGATTCAGCAGCTATTTGTAGGAAATAGAGAAGCAAGTTGTCGGCAGAAGCAGAGCCGGGTTTAAGTTTAGAGAGCAGGGAGTTTATATAGCTAGTGGCTACAGATGTAAGAGAGAAAGTGGTAGAGGAGTTTAGAGTAGGGGAGGATTTGGAAACATTAGTTGAGTTGGTAGCAGAGAGCAAGGACCAAAAAGTAGTGTTACCAGTGCTCTAAAACCAACCAAACCAAGAAAAAGTGGAGCACAGTGTTGCGGGTCCACAGATGATTTATTGTAAAAAACACATCCACAAACGTAGTTAAAATCCACAATGGTTAAGTGCTTTCATCAAGTAGTTTGACTTCCTCAGAACAAAATGACAAGTAAAATTCAAGGTTAAATACATAATTCTAATTGATCAATAATTCAAAATACCCAATCATGTCAATGAAAATTCCCTCCTCATGAATATGTAAATGCATGATTACTTAATAAGAAAGCATCTGTTTCATCAAAACCTGTTTTAACAAAAAAAACAACAAAAAAAACACTTAACGCTTAACCATTGTGGATTTTAACTACGTTTGTGGATGTGTTTTTTACAATAAATCATCTGTGGACCCGCAACACTGTGCTCCACTTTTTCTTAGTAGAGAGCAAGGAATTTATCAACTTAGGTATGGATTCAATGAAATAGGAATTGAATGAGGTAGCTGTATCTTTAGGTGAGTTGTTAGCTCAGGGGGTTGGGAGAGAAAGGGTTATCAGGGTGCAGGATTTGGTTTATAAAGTTCCAAAATTTCTTGGGATCAGTTTTTTGGGCAGTTGGGGGGTTAAAGTAGAAGTTCTTTTTGTCTTTGTGGATGTGTTTTTTGCCTGATTTCTTAGTTCTTTATATTTTTGCAGATGGGAAGGGAGCTTAGTTTTTACCCACCTTTTCCGTGCCCTGTCTTTAGTTTTCATTAGGGTGCATGTGGCATTGGTAAGCCAAGGGGATATATTATACATAAATAACATCATCAAATGAGAGTGGTGAGGGGCAGAGTTGGTTGGGTAAAGATGGAAAAAAAGGTGAGGCAAAGGGAGAACAGTGGGATAGGTAGGGAAAGCTGTGAAGCAAGAAGAGAGGCTATTGTTACAAAGGTGGGAGACCTTTCTGGAATGTAACTATTTTAACATCAGCTCTCTCAAAGGCAGTGGAATAACAACTCATTTTCACCAAGCAAACAGCTAGAATGGACAAACCACTCCTATTTTCTTAAAAGGCAAGCTTAAAGGTTTGGGGTATGGCTGAGAATTCTGCAGTGATTTCCAATGTAATATCAAGTCCAGAACTAGTGATAGAGTAGGATATACACAAATGGCCTTCCTCACATTACACAATGTATTGAACAGGTTGTCCTTTTGAGCAAAGCAAAACATTTTCTTCTGATTTTCACTTGAAGGACTGACTGATAATTGCAATCTTTGTAAGCACTCTGCATTTCCATTTAAATATTTTTTTCTGATACGTGACTTCATACATGTGAACAGCTGTAGTCAAAGGCACACTGCTGCATTCTGCTTATTGCCATATAAGGAATTCCTGCCTATAGTTAAGAAATGATGTGGGGAGAGTGATTGTTTCTAAGGAGTGTAAACTTGCATCCGAATAGATAGTGATGCAGTTTCTAAATTCCAAGGATGATCTACAATGCCTTTCATTCTGAGAGTAAGTCAAAAAGTTTTAAACTTTCTCTTGTCTCTGGTCCTAACGAAGCCCCTGGCCTTCTGAGAAACTGTGTTCTTGCCATAAGTCTCCTTCTCTTGTCTCTGGTCCTAACGAAGCCCCTGGCCTTCTGAGAAACTGTGTTCTTGCCATAAGTCAACTACACGGAAAAGTGACCTCAATCCTACCCCCCCTCGCCGAATATACCTGGCTGACATTCTATTTACTGACCCTGAAAATGATACAAGGATTGCTGTCTAGCCAAGGATGGGAGGAAACCAACTAAAACAAAAGAAAAACACCATCACAAGCTTTATTAATCAACTACATGGAAAAGTGACCTCAATCCTACCCCCCCCCCATATACCTGGCTGACATGTTATTTACTAAAAGTGATACAAGTATTGCTGTCTTGCCAAGGATGGGAGGAAACCAACATAAACAAAAGAAAAACACCATCACAAGCTTTATTAGTCAACTACATGGAAAACTGACCTCAATCCTAGCCCCCCAAAACTGACCACAATCCTACCCCCCCCCCGAATATACCTGGCTGACATTCTATCTACTGACCCTGAATGTGATACACGGATTGCTGTCTAGCCAAGGACAGGAAGAAACCAACAAAAACAAAAGAAAAACACCACCACAAGCTTTATGTACATGTCCCAGTTGCTTCTTCCTCACCTGGTGTTAAAAGCATTTTTTCTTTTTTTTGCAAATTATTCTAGGCTGTGGCGTGCACACATATTTCTCAGCTCACTAACCACCTCCCCCACCCAACTGGGTATGCATCTCTCTCCCTAGTCTCTGTATCACTTTGGCACCTAACTCACTTCGGGAAAGTGTGCTAAAGGCTAAGACTTTCCTGCCTGTCTCCTCTCTTTTCTAAACCAAGGCTTCACTTTATACATTGTCAACATTTGTCTTTACTCACCTGGTCTCCTCACTCTAAATACTGTTCTCACTTATAAACTTAAGTGCAAGCCCCATTGATAGTTTTTTTTTTATGCATAGGGACCTTCTGCTCCTGGCTCTGCCCCTGCTTTATATAAATCTCTCATTCTTTGTACACCCACACTCTTTTCCCCACCTTTTTTCAATGTAAAACGTCATCACTTTATTATCCCCTTTCCTTTCAACTATTTTTTCTAACATTTGCTCCCCCCCTGCCCCTTTAAACTTTTTTTTCTAATACTTGTTTCCTGTTCCTCTGCCCCTTTAAACTTTTCTCTAACACTTGCTTCCCCTCCCCCCTCTCTCTACTCACCAGTCCCTTCTGACCCCTCCCCGAGTTTCTCACCACAGTTTACTTAGTACTCTGAAATTCTTTGGTGCCTTCTTTTAAACTTTCTCTGGTCCCAACAAAGCCCCTGGCCCTCCGAGAAACTGAGTGCTGGCCACGTAAGTCATTGCATTGAATTGTCTTGTTCAGCTATCTCCTACTGAGCCATCATATACACAAGTTATAAGTAGGAAAGCTTAGAGAAGAGCTTATCTTAGTTCTTGTGCCTTCGCTGCACTTACTGTCCTGTTTGCGTTTGTCTTTTACATAAATGAAATGGACTTCCAGGCACTTGTATTATACTCTGCCAGTGTGTAGACCCTCAGAGAAGCTACCCACTTGACTTGTTTGTTAGATAGTACAGTCACTAATCTGCTTGATTTCATTTGATTTATGCTGAAACCTAGCACTGTGTATTAACTGCTGAAAAATGCTGACATCTTGTCTGTTTTATTAACTGCTGCATGCTTGTTTATTGTTTGGCTGTACAACTGGCAGGCATAAGCTGTTTATATTGTAGACATTTTATATATAGTAATTGGGTATCGGCAACTGCATTCTCTCTTCCTTTTACTTATTCCAGCTTGATTAAACACTAGTATCCCTTGACCTTGCTATGTTCTGTATTCTCTCTTCCTTTTACTTATTCCAGCTTGACTAAACACTAGTATCCCTTGACCTTGCTATGTTCTGTATTCTCTCTTCCTTTTACTTATTCCAGCTTGACTAAACACTAGTATCCCTTGACCTTGCTATGTTCTGTATTCTCTTCCTTTTGCTTACTCCAAATTTTACAGTAAATGCTTGCTTCCCTTGACCTTTCTACTTTTACCTGTGTGCTTTCTCCCCTCCCAGTGCCTACTTAAAAGCCCCTTTCTTCAAATCAGTGTTTTGCTTTCTTGTTTACTGTTAATGTACAATTAGAAGGCATAATCTGTTGATACTGCAGAATTTCTGCATGTAATATTTGGGTATTCGTAACTGCAGCTTCTGCTTATTTCAGCTTGGCTCAGCATCCCTTGACCTTACTATGTTTTGTGTTCTCTTCCATACTCCAAATATTGAAGTAAATGCATGCTTCCCTTGATCATTCTTCTATTACCTGTGTTTTTCCCATCTCCCAGTAACTAGTTAAAGGCCCCTTTCTCCATATCTGTGTTATAAACTAAGCTACTCTCCTTTCTAGCGCCTCAAACCTCATTAGTCTTGTCTTTCCTTTCTATTGCTCACTGCAAATCCTAGCGTTCTCTCTCCAGGCCTTCTACCTTTTCTCTTTCTCACCTCCCAGCCTGCAACTTTCACACACTTTGTTGTTCTCTCTCTCTGTCTCTCAGTCCTTTACCCTCAATTTCACTCTTTCTGCTTGCCCCGAATATTCACTGCCCCTCCTTTAATTGCTTTCTCTTCTAGAGATTTAATATTTTTTTTACCACCCTAACCTCACTATCTTATTTTCATTGCATCTCTATTTTACAGTAGTCCACTACATGGAAAAGTGACCTCTGTCTTACCCCCTCCCCATGAATATACCTGGCTGACATTCTGTCTACTGACCCTGAAAGTGATGCAAGGATTGCTGTCTAGCCAAGGACGTGGTGGTGTTTTTCTTGGTTTACTCCCAAGCTTTATGTACGTGTCGAAGTTTCTTCTTCTTCACCTAGTATTAAAAGCACTTTTAAATTGCAAAAAAAAAAAAACTAAGCTGTGGTGGCATGCACAGTTATTTCTCGGCTCACTAACCCCCACCCCCACTGGGTATGCATCTCTCTCCCTAGTCTCTGTATTGCTTTGGCACCTAACTAACTTCAGGAAAGTGTGCTAAAGGCCAAGACTTTGCTACCTGTCTCTTCTCATTTCTAAACCAAGGGTTCACGCCATACATTATCAACATCTGTCCTTACTCACCTAGTCTCTCCATTTTATTCACTGTACTACTCACTGATAAACTTAAATGCAAGTCTTTTTTTTAAGCATAGGGATCTTCTGCTCCTGACTCTCTCTGCTCCCATTCCCGCTTTCTTTGCATGTACACTTTGACACTCCACATCCCTTCCTCCTATCCAACCAGTCACTCTAAGTAATCTAATACCTGCTTCACTCCTATAAGCACTCCCACCTATCTCTCCTCCCTTACATCTCACTACTCCCCCCTTCCCTGCCTCACTAACTACTTTTCATTTCTAGTCACAACCTCTCTGCTTAGTCACTGCATTCTTGACTCTAAAAAACACCAAAACTAGGAGCAAAATCAAACCAAGAATGAAAACCACTTGGCACCACAGGACCCGGAAGCACGTAAACAAAGGCTTTCAAAATAAGCCGATGAAGAAATCAAACAGCTGCTAGATCTCCAATGAGCTCCTTTAATATAACTAGGCAAAGTAAAAATCCACAATATCTTCCAAGTGCTTTCACTCGACCACTTGCAAGCTTTTAGCAAACTGTATTCCTACTGTACTCCTAGCAAACTGTATTCATACTGTACTAGCAAACTGTATTCATACTGTACTAGCAAACTGTATTCATACTGTACTCCTAGCAAACTGTATTCATACTGTACTCCTAGCGAACTGTATTCATACTGTACTCCTAGCGAACTGTATTCATACTGTAATCCTAGCGAACTGTATTCATACTGTACTCCTAGTGAACTGTATTCATACTGTACTCCTAGCAAACTGTATTCATGCTGCACTCCTAGCAAACTGTATTCATGCTGCACTCCTAGCAAACTGTATTCCTACTGTACTCCTTAGTGTAATATTCTCTAAACCTTTTAATTGTTAAACTGTATTCATTCTGTACTCCTAGCAAACTGCATTCATTCTGTACTCCTTAGTCTAATATTCTCTAAACCTTTTAATTGTTTGGCCTGTGCTATATACTGTTCTCAAATTTTGGAAATTGTAGTTAACTGTTATTTTGCCTATGCATTTTACTGCTGTGTACAATTTTTTTGAGCTGTGCTATATTTCTGTGACCTTACTTTAATATTTTGTAAATATCATAATTGTATTATTTCTGGAGCTTTTCTCCTCGGGTCTCCACTGAAAATGGGCCCTTGGCTCAGTTGGACTAATACGGTTAACAAATGTCAGTAAAATAAATAAGTCCTTTTTGCCAAAACAATGCATTTCTCTTCACTTGATGGCAGAATGTGTGGAAAGACTGCCCATATTCTATAAAGTGTCACATACCAAGTGCCAACAAAAGTTCAAAATGGGCTTGGTCTTCAATTACTCATGAAGATTTTAGTTTTATGAAATGTAACACTACTATATTCTATCCACTTGCATGTTTTTTTTTTTTTTACTGCTAAGGAGTTAATGTAGCAATCTTAAAGATTTTTTCCACAAGGGGAATGAACCATAAGCAGTCACACTAAACAGACAAGGTGTCTCACATTCTGAAGGGCAGGAGATTACATAATTGCCATTACCTTTGGTGGGACTTGGTGAAGCCAAGTGGAAGTCAATAGAATAGCTGACTAAAGCAGTAAGGAGATTTCACAAACTACTATTAACAAAGGTAAAATCTCATTTCATGCCTCCAAATATATGGTTCCAAATTTCAAACATTAGTATCCAAAGCTGCTGTTTTTTTTTTTGTATCTGTTTTTGGTGTCCTCTTCTGTCCCCTGTGTGCTATATCCCAGTGTCTTTAACTTAAAAATGGAGCTTGAGGAGATATACAGCAGACATGCTCTGGTATGGTGCAATCTTAATGGTAGAGGAGTTTTTCTATTTTGGCCGACCAATAACCCCCCCCCCCCCAAACATTGTGCAAAGGCACCAATATAGGTGAAGTATGTAAGCTGCTATTTGCATGCCCTGCACTGTGGATGACCTGAGTATGCTACTCATGTGTCTCACATTTGCAACAATTGTCCCATCTCTCTGTGCCACACACCCAATAAAAGTAATGGATTTTGCAATACAAATTCATACGTCTACCATGAGCGAATGGAGCCAGAGACCTAACAGATGACTATCTCACTGGCTACAGCTGGCTAAACGACTAAATCATATTTTTTGCCAAAAAAGCTGAATGTTTGGAGCCATATCATGAAAAGGAAGGGAGGATGGCGCAGTCCTCCATTACTTGTGAGGTGCGACCATGCTTCAAGATTGAGTGGTATCAAGACAACAAGGTGGTCCACACAGCCTATCTAGACCTTGCCAAGGCCTTTGACACCATCCCCCACTCTGGAATCATAGATAAACTTACTAAGTTGGGCATTAATCCCTATGTCACCCAATGGGTTGCTAAATGGCTTACTGACAGAACCCACACTATAAAAGTAGCTGACTCCAAATCCAGCTCCAGACAAGTGACAAGTGGAGTACCTCAGGGTTCAGTCCTGGGGCCGCTCTTGTTTGGCATCTACTTCTCTGAAGTACAGGTCAACACTAAGGGACTCTGGCTAACAAAGTTTGCAGATGACTGCAAACTGGGAGCCATTATTGAATCCCCAAATGATGTGGATACTCTACAAAAGGGCCTTACAGAAACAGATGCTTGGTGCCAGAGCCATGGGCTCAAGCTCAATGCCAAGAAATGTATTGTTATCCCCTTTGGGAAAAACATGTATCCATGAATTACCATATAGGTGGCAGTACACTAAACACAGAAAGTGTGATAAGAGACTTAGGGACACAGGTGGACAGTGGTCTCACGTTCGATAACCACATCGCCACAACAGTCAGGAAATCCTTCTATGTGGCACACCTCATCACAAAGGGCTTTTCATCCAGAAAAAAGGAGGTCATTGTCCCACTGTACTCATCCCTCATTAGACCCATTATAGAATACAACGCCCCATTTGGTATGTACCTCTCAAGACATCTGCAACAACTGGAAAGGCCTCAGAAATACCTCACTAAAAGAATCACAGGCCTAAAGCAGATGCCCTACGCTGACCGCCTTAAAAAACTCCAGCTATACTCTGTCGCATATCGTCTACTCAGAGGCGATCTCTGCTTAACATACAAGGCCATGTCAAACCCAGAGCTGTTGGATCCCAATCCCTCAGAGCTACACGCTCCAGGGATCTAAACCTTGTCATCACAATAAACAAAACATGCTGGAGGGATAGGTTCCTGACCCAGAGACTCCCCAGACTCTGGAATAGATTGCCCATACATGTCAAGCAGAGTGCCTCTTTGGACCTCTTCAAAAGGAACCTTGACGACTGGATGGGAGAAAGGAAATTCACCCCAGGGATCACGTCAGTCGCCCTGCTAGACAGGGGTCCAGGAAAGTAAATAATGTGGGAAGAAATAGCCAGGGAATTGTTATGGCTAGGCTTATATAGGCCCTAGGGCTGATAGCCTAGTACCAACCTATGAACCTACACATCTCAAGATCTACATGCATGACTCGTAATGGAGTATTCTGTGTTCATGGAACATTCTTCAAATAGATCTACACAGACCAGTGGTCCAAGCTGTTTGTCATTAACGAATACTTATTTAAATATACCTGGCTATTGTGCCTCTGACTGAAAATTCACTCATTCATTCATTTATTCATTCTCAGATACTTGTTCTGAGTCACAGGGACCCAGAGTCCATCCTGACATTCACTGGGCATAAGGCAGTGAACAAATCCTGGTTGATATGCTAGCAATCATAGGGAGCACAAACAAACAGAAACATGTATGCACACATACCTTTGGACAATAATTTGGGGGAATGTAAGTTCATCTACAGGATGAGTTTGGGATGTGGAGGGAAAGCAGAGTGTCCACAGAAAAATCTATCCAGGCATAGGGAGGACATAGACTGTTTCCAGAAGGAATACCATTTAGGTACCAAAATGTATATTATAGTACCGTATTATCTTGCAGTCTAGTTATGTGCAGGAGACAAAAATAACTCTTCTGGTTATAGAGTGCTAAGTAACTTGCCTCTTCAGCAGATATTTTCTTGCAGTTGTTAGTTTAGTTAGGTTAAGATGAAGTGAAGCATGCAGTACTTGTGTGTGTGTACAATTTTGAGCATCTGTGCATGCATACCCATCAAACCATGAAGGAACTTTGTTCTAGCATGTGATATATTTATTCATAATTTTGATAAGTATTTGTATTGTAAGTTAAACACAACACTCATCTTCTCATAGCTTCGGTACAGAGGACAGAGACATACTATATCAGTCATAGTTTAGATTTTCTGACTTGGTAATAAATCTTCTCACTTGCTAAAACTATGCATTACTGGCAGTTAACATCAACCTAATAAAATGAGAGAATGTTTCTGGACTAAATGTATCCTTTCCCCTTTTGGTGTTTGTTGTTTGAGGGAAGTAGTGAATCTGATAATTTCTTCCACCACCTCCCAGCCAAGGAATCTATCTAATCTGCTCAGGGGTCTCCTGTTCTCTGACTTCAATATCCACAAGCCAGAAAGCAAAATGATGTACTGGAACTAAACATTATTTGTGATGTACAGCTCTTTATGCTAGTCTGCATTGCAGCAGTGGTGGTGCATTTATTCTGCATTAGTAGATGTTATGATTATCGCCTTTTCAGGAATGACATATACTGGTGAGAAGAGATACTGCATACCACAAGACTGACCTCGCTGTTTTTTCTGCTGTTTCAGATACCAAACTCATGGTTTTAGTTCCCTCTCTAGTCTATTCCAAGCCATCAGCATTATTAATTCTCTGCATCCAGTATAATATTGTCCTGCTAGATTTGCTAAAATAACAAAAGACAATTGTTGGAGATGTAATAAATTAAAGCAAATTGGTCACATATGTTTTATGAATGCCACATGGTTCAGAATTTTTGGATAAAAATACAAGACTTTTATAAAGCATTATGGAGTGATATGTTTATTTTAACAAAATAAATGGTTCTCTTTAATGGTCTAGGGATTGATATACAAAAAAAGACTTTCCTTATTTAACTTGGACTATACTTGCTGTGATCAGAAAAATGATTACTAGGAACTGGAAAGGTTCCTCAGAAATGACATTTGAAGACTTTCTTACTCTTCTAAAGGAAGTTGCAATTAAAGAAATCTGAGTGAAGGAAATTAAAGAATAATCCTTGGACAAAGGGTTTTGGCCCTTATTGAGCTGACTTCTACATCTATTTTTTTTTTAACTGTTAGGATAGTTTTTCAGTTCTTATTTTGATTCTCAGGCTTTTGTATATATTGTAAATAGTTGAAATTGTACTAGTTCTTTAAAACTATGTTCAATCTTATTTACACACTGTATTTTGTATTAAAGTTCATCTTTTATTGTAATCTTGTCTTAAAGAAAAAAATATTTCGGAAAAAAATATTGTCTCCACTAATATAAGTCAATTATTTTATGTATGTATGTATTTATTTATTGCCATTTAATTACTAGGAAAGTCTGGCTGGATAGGTTTCCATTTTCAGCAGAGGCCTAGGGGAGAAAAGCTCCAAAATATTACAAAAACATTTAAAGAACAATTTTACAGTATTCAATGACAATACATAAACATCTACAGTTTAAATAATTATACTAAATTAAACAAAATGAGAAAATAATGTTTAAAAGTAGATAACAGCTTAGATGACTGATTTAATATTTACATAAATTTTAGCCAGTTTATTGAGAAATTAAATGTAAGCTAGTTTGTTACAAACAGGGATTGCAATATGAAGTGAGATAAAAACAAGAACAGTGTTATGGCATTTATGGCATATTTAGGAAGAGAGGGTAGAGAAACTGAAGTGAGAAAAGAAGGGAGAGTAAGGAGGTGTAAGGTAGGAATGACTTACTTGTTTGTATATATATATATATATATATATATATATATATGGGGATGTAGTTTATCCTGGAGCTGAGCAAAAAAAAGACGGATTTTGGCTAGGAAGTCTTTCAGAATGGTTTTAAAGGATTGGAAAAAGGGAGTGTATTGACCTGATGGATACAGGTAAAGCATTCCAGGCATTAGTGGTACGAGTACAGGCCATGCCCAGCAGCTCTGATAGGCTTGTGGAAAGAGATGAGTTTTTGGTCATTGAATCATAATGACCAATTGAGAACATAGTTATGTAGAATGGTATTTAGTGCTGGACAAGCAGATAAGTGCTGGTAATTTTTTTTTTTAAGTGATAGCAAGCCCTGTATATGATAGTTAACATATCCAATCATTTTCTCTTAAAACATAATGCAAGAAAAGATTTCGGAGTAAAGATACTGGCTGAACCAATTATTATGTATGGATATTAAATGGTAGAAGGTATGTCCACAATGCCAAGTGAGAGGTGTTTGTTATTAATAAATTATATTACACATTGTAGTGCTCAGTATTGATTTCAATGAGTTTCTTTGTCATTTATTCCAGCCATAACAATTACCTGGCTGTATTAAATTTAGTAAACTTTAACTTGAGTAAGGTCTGTTTATTGTCATGCAGAAAAAAATGTCTGCGACAAGATAGATTAACAATGAAGTTCTTTATCTTGGGAATCACATTTGCTAGCCCTTGAGAGTAGACTTTCCAGCCATCAACAATTCACTATATTTGGCACCCCAAAAGTTCATAAGAATGTCACCCCCCCCCCTTTTCAACCAGTTATTGCTGGAGAAGGATGGAAAACTTATCCATTACCAGTGTTTGTTCTAAGATTTTTTAAACCTTTCTATGACAACAATGTATATTTATTGAAGGATGTTTGGGACCTTTTGGGACTGTTTAGGAGAGAGTCATGGAATGACAACTTACTTTTTAACAACTAATGTAATAGAATTATTTTGAAGAATACTCCAGGTTAAGGGGTTGACCAAGTTTAATGAAGCCCTGATTTACAGCAATTATTTAGGTTCCTCAGATATAACAAGTATAAAAGATTTTATATTTTTTCAAATTCCATTTATTTAGAGGGGGAATTTTACAAGCAGTTGAAAAGGGGTTGCAATGGGGACAGCTTGCGCTTCCATATATATGCAAACATGGTTATGTGGAAATGGGAGAAACATTTCATGTCTGGTTCTGAGTATGTCAATTGCTAGAACTGAACAAAAAAGTTGTTGCTGGAAAACACACTACAAAAGTCACGATAAAATAGCTCTTTATTCCGTGGAAACGCACACATTAACGCTTATGATTTCAAATATGTTTTCATCCACCAAGGCTTCATCAGATACCATCGTTCACTTAATACAAGTCCTGAAAGGGGTTGATATCCACAGGTGCCGCAAAGGGATTAGGGTCATAACCTGACATAATTGCAAGTCTCCTGGCAGTGGCGAGCAAAACAAGTACACAAAACCTTAAACTTGGTAAGACTTCACAAAGCACCAGTCCTTCAGCTGACAAGCTTCCTGGTTATGATGCAGCCAAGATATGCAGATGCATTAAGTCACGTGGTAAACAAGTATTTTGCGACTGGTACTTCGTGACCCAGTTTAAGGTTTTGTGTACTTGTTTTGCTCACCACTGCCAGGAGACTTGCCATCATGTCAGGTTATGACCCTAATCCCTTTGGGGCGCCTGTGGATATCAACCCTTTCAGGACTTTTATTAAGTGAATGATGGTATCTAATGAAGTCTTGGTGGACGAAAACGTATTTGAAATAGTCGGCGTTAATATTTGTGTGTTTTGAGTGTTTCCATGGAATAAAGAGCTATTTTATCATGGCTTGTGGAGAGTGTTTTCCAGCTACACCTTTTTTATTCATTTGTTGCTGGTCTGGAGTTATATTTCCCCTTTTCTGTTGGTTTCAATTGCTAGAACTATTACTGTAGTTTTTTAGATCTACTTTAGAAAGATACTACAGATAAGGTTAATGAATGTATTGTCTATATTAATACTATGACAGATTTTCTAACATTTATAGACTAGCATAATACTAAGAACATGGACTACTTTCCTGTCACTATTTTAAAAGAAAACAAATTTATTACAAAGAACTTTAGGGAATCTACAGTCTCTAATTCCTGCCTTCATGTCTGCATTTTTCACCCTATTTCCCCTAAAAAAAAAAAAAAAGTTTGGTCAAGGGTCAGTAACTCTGGGTTTCAAGAATAACTTCAAGTGATCTCTTTTTCTACAGGAAAGGGACTACTTATTGATATTTTTTGAAAGGGGTTATCCAAAAGAATTTGTCATTGATATCAGTGAAAAAGTCACTGCAGCTAGGAAGACAAAATTACCCCCCTTTGATGGGTAAAGGGTTGGAGTGGAAAGATAAGTCATATACAGTGATAAAAATGTTATGCAACCACTATGATTTTGTTGTATTATAATAACTCCAGGTTAATGAAGGATATTATTAACAATTTTTCAAAGTGATGAATTTTTTTTGCAACATGTAGGGGAGAGATCTCTGTTTGTGTATAACTGAGGTCAGAATGTTAAGAGGATAAAAAGCATTAGCATTTTCACAAATCATAAAAAGGTAGGAACAATGAAGTATGGAAGATGCAATCAGTGCTGATATATTTTAGAATGAGACTTGTATACAGGGTAAAAATCAGGATAAGCCACTGCAATTAAGACATAATGGCAGTTATAAATCAATTGAGTTGGCTTATATTGCAATTTGCAGTAAATGACAGGCTTATTAAGTTGGTTAAAAATAGAGTCCGAGTAAAAGGATTTATGAATATTTATATGACACAGAAAAAGAACCCCAATAACACTCTTTATAAACATTCATTAGCATATGGCTTGTCCTGTTGTTTTTTTTTTTTTGTCATCCTGGAAATAGTTAAAAAAAAAAAAAAAAAAAAAAAAAAAATATAATATACCAGGGGTGGGCAATGGAAGACAAAAATAGAGTTCAGAGAGTTTTTGTCAGTTCAGATTAAAGGCCAATCTACCCCCCCCCCCCCCTGGAATCAATGAACATGAATCCATCAAAAGCATTTATTTTGAAATTAAGAGCTGACAATTTAGAGGTATATGAGAACATGTCATGGAACAGTTATCAAAGGTGTGTGTGTATATAATATTTACAAAACTATTGAGACATATATACATTTATATAATTTATACACAATTTTAAAAACAATCATTTTTGCAAACAAACATTTGGTAAAAACTGATATATTTTGTATTATAAAATATAAATAGTTTATTTCAGACATTTTTGGATGCTTGGAATCAATTACTTGTGTTTTGATCATGTGATTTAGAGGTAATTTATATGGTAATGGTGAGTGGGCAGGCTTATGTTCTAGTGAAGTCCATTTTGCTTAATTATGTAGCAAGGACAAAAGCGGACATTTATAATGAGTCTTATAAAGGATTTGTGTGTGCTGGTGCTATACTTTACTTTTGCAGTGGAGGTGAATTGACTGCCATTTTTGATTAATTCATTGATAGGCTCAGGATCCCTGTCCTACGTTAGGGGTATTATTACAATCACTATATTCAATAGAAGCTAGGAAATCATGGTGAGAAGCAGAAAGGGCTAGTTCAGGGCATTTATTTTACCTCCTGAAGTCCATCTTCACTTTTTCCTGGGTTGATGAGAAAAACTGATGTCTAGAGCACCTTTGTGCGATTTGTTGCCTTTTGTATTCCAGTTATCCAAAACATGAGCTTTGTAGCCTTGTGCCCATTGGCTGTCGATGTGCTAAAGCACCTTGCAACTCCATAAAGGATAAAGCGGGTTTTCAGAAAAACAGATGGATGGAGTAGTAACAAAGTGTAGATTGAGTGTCTAAGAATATATGAAGAGAGCTGTGAGTTTGAGTACTGATGTTAGTTGCTAGGAAAAGTGTGAACAATACTATTGTCAGTATTTGAAACAAAAGATACCGCCTTATAATCTGAAGCATAGTTATGCTGCAGCATTAATCTTCTTCTTTCGGCTTTTTCCCGGTTAGGGGTCACCACAGTGGAGCACCTGTCTGCTCATGATTGGCAGTGGAGTTTTATGGTTTCTAGTTAACCAGCCCCAGCACCCAACCTTCCACAGAAGACACATACACACACTCGCACCTAGGGCCAATTTAGAGTATCCAGTCCACCTACAGCATGTCTTTGAGATATGGGAGGAAACCGGAGCACCTGGAGGAAACCCACACGACCACAGGGAGGACATGCAGACTGTGCACAGAAGGCACCCCAGCTGAGGATCGAACCGGAGAAATGCTGCAGCATTAATACTACATAGTATTCAGTACTCTGCATTTCTGGCTTCTTAACTCACTTTAGGTATCCTCTCTGTCACTGGAAAACAAGAGGCCCAAAAATATTGTTTGAAAAACCCTTCTATGATGTAAGTTAAACAAAAGTGATTGATTTTCCAGTAGCCATCTGTCTAATAACTTTAAAAATGGTTATCTAAGCAAGTTACAGAAATGGAAATTGAGCTATATCTGATATTAATTTCTTTCTTTGCAAGCACAGACTCACCCCAACCTTTATTCCAAATGTCAGTGATATCACAGTGTAGATCTGAAAATAGTTAAACGAGTTAAAACCACTCAAGACTGAAAATTACTGGGAGTTGTAGAAAAACACACAGGTAAATTATTTATTGCACCCTTTCTAAAGAATCTCTTTTAATTAAGTACACCTAATATAGCTCAAAATAGATAGGTAAATAGATAAGTAGATAGATGACAAATATATGTATGTATTAACTTAAAGTTAATAATTCTTTGAAGTAACTTTCTACTCAGAAAAAATATTTGGTCATTTAGTAACAGTATGCAATAGTCTTGTCTAACACCAGAAAATACTGATGCTTGATAAGTTTCCTACTTGGCATTCCTCATTTTAAAGTCAAGCATTTATCTGGTAACCAGTTCACTTCTAGAGGCAGAATGTATGAGTGTTCACATATCCCTAACTGTACATCATAAACCAAATAAAATATTTCATTAATCCGGTCAGCTGGAGGAATGATTCGTTGCATCAGCTCAAAGCAAGTTAGGAACTTCATATTTTGACCATGAATACTCACCCACGTGACATACATATCACAAACGCACATTTTAGTAACACTGCTGTGATCATAGTCCCGAATCACTGAATACATCATTACTGTCCTATATTAATTTATCAAGTGCCTTAATTCAATAAATGGCTAAGGAAATGTTGCTTACTACAGTTTGTATTTCTTCTGCTACAACTTATTTGTATCTCAGTCTGTCATTATTAGTATGTTCTTGGGCCAGAGTAAATATTTGTTTCTTACTGTTTGTGTATGGCCTAGCAAATAAAGACCCAGAATCTCAATAATATATATATTTTTTTTGTTAAATTCTTATTAGTCTGATTAAACCTACATTGATGAGCATTATCGCTGTCTGTCTCTCTCTAGCTCTTTCTCCTTCTGTCTCTTTCACTAGGTAATTTCACAGTTTATGTGCAGGTTTGGTAGTAAACATTTACATACTGATATTCTTGCTTGCATTTTTTTCATCTCTGCTATTTGCTTCATTATTTTACCATTTATGAAATGAATGCTATGCTTTATTTTTTTGCAATGTACCAGGAGTGTACCAGCTCTTTTACTGTGAGTAATACACCTGCAGTCCTTAGTGTTGTCAGTGCAGCCAGCCAAGCTGCACCCCCCCAGTGGGTGAGCTGGTATCAGGTGCTCACCCCCTCCTGGTCCCACTATTGCTTGTGCAGCTATTTGAATGTAGGTCATATGGGGTACAGTCAGGCTTTATCTCTCTGCACTATGGGATTTGTTGTAATACTATGCTTTTTGAAAATGATTGTTGCTACAGTAGATACAAAATAGGTAGCTATAATATACAGAGTTCTGAAAGAGTAAAAATCATACTGCCATAGCTAAGTTTCAGTGCCAAAAAAAAAAACTGAGGAAAATTATATTTATTAAAAGCTAGACTGCTTGTGCTGAAAGAATTTTTTTTGTAAAAGCTCCATCTCCTTCAAAGCTGCACCAACCGTGCTCTCCATTTAGTATAATCATCTCCTTGTCTCTATATCTTAGAGTAACAATACTTGCACCCCACCAGTCACTTTTAGTAAGATGTGCAAGGTTTTAAGTGTCAATGAATTATCAGTTTTGAAAAATGCATGCACTGAAAGGCAAGGTACTCGGCACTTACTAAGTGTGCAGTGGAAGCAGGAACTAGCCTGTATTAAGGCACAAGGATGTGCCCCATGTATAGCAGACGGGGTAGACAGGTTACTCTATGTGAATGGTGAAATGACTTTGTATAGCAGACGGGGAAGAGAGGTTACTCTATGTGAATGGTGAAACGACTTTGTATAGCAGACGGGGAAGAGAGGTTACTCAATGTGAATGGTGAAATGACTGTATAGCAGACAGGGAAAAGAGATTACTCGATGTGAGTGGTGAAACGACTTTGAGTAACCTCTTTTCCCTGTCTGCTGTACAATGTGAATGGTGAAACGACTTTATATAGCAGATGGGGAAAAGATGTTACTCAATGTGAATGGTGAAACGACTTTGTATAGCAGACTGGGAAAAGGTTACTCAATGTGAATGGTGAAACGACTTTGTATAGCAGACGGGGAAAAGGTTACTCAATGTGAATGGGGAAACGACTTTGTATAGCAGACAGGGAAAAGGTTACTCAATGTGAATGGGGAAACGGCTTTGTATAGCAGACTGGGAAAAGAGGTTACTCAATGTGAATGGTGAAACGACTTTGTATAGCAGACTGGGAAAAGGTTACTCAATGTGAATGGTGAAACGACTGTATAGCAGACTGGGAAAAGAGGTTATTCAATGTGAATGGTGAAACGACTGTATAGCAGTTGGGGGAAAAAGAGATTACTGAATGTTAATGGTGAAACAACTTGCAAATGTGGTTCACTCTGGCTGTTGGATACACTTTCTCAGTTTATGGTGCATTGGATAGCTTAATAAACAGTGAGTAATCAAAAGTGGTTTAGTTGATAAGGCGTGCTTCTTCAAATGTTTATTCCATCAGTGACAGATCTGGCTTTTCCCATTTTGCTGATGTTGTTTTACCACTAGGAAGACCAAGCTCAACGACAAAACAAACGTATTCTTTTAGACCATTAAATCATGACATCTGTGTGGTTTATATAGTACCTTGGGTGAGTAGATTTTTTTACTTTGATGTATTCTGCTTTATATGTAACCAACCTCATCATCAGTATGAGAAAGGTCTCGGATGTCCAGTTATGCTCAAATGCATTCCTATCTGATTATATTCCATATTCAATATTCCTTTTTCTTTCTTTTGTTCTTTCTTGCCTTCTTTCTTATTGCCATTTCCTATCAGTTTACAACATTCTTGAAACATACCATTTATATGTAAATAAGTCAATATTAGTTGGTCATATAACAGCAAATGCACCTTTAACAGATAAACTGTGAAAGACCCAACCTCACAACCTTCAGTTTGTTTCAGGGTTTTATACTCCTACTGTGCAAATACATTACGCTTCATTATATTGGACCTTATGTCCAGTTTTTTTAGTTTAATTTGTGGCTTCATTGTTTTCATTTTTTTCTAAATTTCACAGCTACTGAAGGTATGAAGTAAACCAAAGCAATTGAGGCAAGATGTGAACTTTATATTGATAAAATAAAGTTCATCAGACATATTTGCTGCTGTTTTGAATAATCAACTCTAGAAGATTGAAATGACAGCAAAAATAGATCAATAATCCATTCTTATCCCCCTTATGTTCTCCATATAAATCTAGAAATTTCTGCTCAGTGTCCCTTACCTTCCTCTCCTCCTCTACACAGGTGACCTGATCCCATACCATTCCAGATGCTTCCTAACTACCTCAGAGCAAAATTAACAATATGATTTCAATCACCTCCGTGAGTGGGTTTACTACTAAGAACCTTATTCTACATACATCCAAAACTAAATCTGTGCTTTTGGCACTAAAAAACTCAGCAGACTGAAGAAAACTTTAACAATCTCTGACCACAAAAATCTTCCCTTACAGCAAGTCTCCTCTTTCAAGTATCTTGGTTAGACTGCTCACTAAACTTCCACCTGCATCTTGATAATACAAAAAAATAATCCCCCTCCTTTCCTTTTCAGGGTACAGAAAATATCCCCTTTCCTCTCGTACTTCAAGCATGTCTGCAACAGGGAAAGGAATTCTATTCCATCAACTCAAATTAACCTCTATTATATCAACAGTCTCTACTAAAAATTCCACTACTATTTAAACACTACAAAGCAAAATATGTAGATGTATTGCATGCTATCCAAGAAATGAACATCCTATAAAACTAATAGACAAACTGCCTCCCAGTTAACCAAAGAGCAAACTTAGGATCTCAACTGCTCAAACTCCTGCATGTATGTGCTCTCTTTCCTTTAACCACAAAACTAATAAGACTCCCCCATATACAGCCTAAGCAACATGAACCACTCCTACCCTAAAACACAACTCTCACACCCCAAGCTACATTTCCCTGACCATGCATTGCTACTTCTCATACTCAAATTATGGGAGTCCCTCCCCCTGAAATTAAAAACCCGTCCACTTAGTCCAGGTACTGTTTTCTATTTACATCACATTTAGTTAAGCAAACAGAATGTACTTGTTACCCCTCTGGTCACATTACTTAAGTCTACTTTAACTCTTCTGCACTCTAACTAAACTAAGATTCTTTGCTGCTTTTCACATCTCTGATTTATTCTGCTATAATTTCTAAAATGTTTTGAAATGTTTGTATGTATTGGACACGAATCCATTAGATTTACTATGTACTGAAAGTGTTACTCTACCATCATACTATTTTATTGTCGTATAATTGCAAATGCACTTTAACGAATCAGCTGTGAAATACTCAGCCTTGAACCTTCAATTTGTTTTAGACTTTTATACTCGTACTGTGCAAATACATTAAACTTATTTATACTGGACTATTATACTTATGTTTTTTTGTGTGGTCAGTTTTTGACCCCAGGCTGAGACTGAAATTGGTCAGAACTGAACAGTGCTCTACCCCAGTAAAAATTCAAATAAATAATAAATTGTTGATGCACTTCTAACAGTATATATAGTGTCATTTTTATAAACCAGCAGGCGTCACATTTTTTCATAGTCATAATTCAGTAGTCCCACACAGAAGTGTTAAATGAGAAATGCCATTATATTTTGTTTGTATTTCTGATTAAATGCATTATAGTGATTTGGAGCAGCTCAGCACTTGAAATACATTGCAAAACTAGTAGTATGTACTTAGAAACAGTTTGAGCTCTGTGAAGATAAACTGCAAATTCCACACCCTGCTGGGTCTTTGACCTACTTTTTCATTTCAAGCCAGACTGCAGGTTTGAAATAACTCATAGAAATCTATGATTACCACAAAAAAAAAACAAAATACAAAGCCAAACGTGACATAAATAAATCACTCCTGCTCTCTCTACTTCAGTCATGCCTTGCCATTCTTAAACAAGGCAAGACAGTCTTGTCCCTCAGACCATCAAGGCAAACCTCTTTGCAGTTTCCATCTGCAATTGAAGAGTTAACACTTACGCAGTTACTGAGTTGCCAGAGGGGAGGTTTAATTAATTTTAGAAGGTTCTATTGTTTATGACACTGAATACAACTAAAGTATAATATATAGAACAAAGAGCTGGCTAATGATTAGGATGGCTTCATGGTATAGAAGGATTGAGCTGTATGACCCACATCTGACCTGGGACCTGGCAACTAGGAGCTGGGTGAGGAAGATGGGAGTGAGTGACCCAACACTGGCTCCCCTATCCTGGGGTGGTACAGTGATGGTTATGACCACTGCAGTGTTGTCACCTGCCGGAGAGAGAAGTACTCTATGCAGCATTTGAGCTGGGGTGACATTTGTGCTAGCTCTTACCATGAGCTGACGTGTAGAGGCTTACATGCACCCTCTAAGGAAAGTGATTGTGGAAGTCACAACTGCCAGGGGAAGAGAGTTAGATTCATAAATATAAAAGTCCATCTCTACAACATATCCTCAATTGCAGCATCCAACTCTCACTTCTAAGGAGAATGGACGGGTTGAAAGGTCCTCAGTCCATGATGAGGAACTAATAAGTTGATAAATCTCTGTCCAAAGAGGAATGAATGGATCTGTAGGGAAGCTGAGAGGCTTCAAGGTTATGTATGGAATGAGAAAAAAGTTCAAACACAGTACATTGGCCACTGTTGCTACAGACAAATCAATAAAAATACAATGAAAAACGGCAACCATGCAAACTGTCTAAAAATGTAATAACCACTTAATTACGCATTTTTTTATAAACTTGTGTCCTTTTCCACTATTTTTCAGAGAGGCGCATAAAGATAAACATACATAGAAGCACCTCAGTTATGCTTATGAATGCTTAGTACTGAATACTATATAGCTGCCATGTAATCTTAGCACCGACTTAAAAAGAAAATGTATCGTTTAAACATGATTCATGGTCAGCTTTTCCCTTACACTCTCTTTCCACTTCAAGTGCCAACAATCTGTCATTACTACTGCCTTTTCATGGACTAGCACTTAAAATGTAAACTAGCAAGAATTATTCACTCCTTAAGTCTGGACTATGTATCAGCAACATTGTAATTCTCAGTATCTCTTGTGTTCATAAATCATTAAATCTGTGCTTAGTTTTTTCTCGTATCGTGCTGGTATCTAGAGCTGTAAACAGTTCCACATAGTTAATATAGTTTTCTCTCACAATTTATTTTAATGTTGCTTTCATGTTTAATGATGCATGTGCTTTTGTCACCATATTTGTTATTAGCTGCATTCTGTGTTATTATTAAATATATAAACTTAGATTTATTTCCTTCTGTCCCACATTATTTAATATTTTACTTATCAGTGAACAATTGTTTAATTTAACAACAAAGATCAATTGTAAAACCAATAAAATTGTAAAACCACAGTCCAGTCAACCGAGTGAAGCCAACCTAGTTTATTAACATCAACACAATAACACAAAAATAATAAAACATCGTACTAAGCGCTTTCACCCTCTAACTTCTAGGGCATCTTCAGAGTACTAAAACATAAAACAAATTCAACCCTTTATATATAAAATGTCATAATTAGTTAATTAATTGATTAATACATCAATCTAAGTTAGAGACTGTGGTCAACACTATAGCTAAATTGTTCTTATGGTAAACTTATATGATAACAATGCTCCACATAAATAGATATATGCATTAAAATATATAAATATATAAAAAAATTATATTAGTATATATATATAAGGTGTATATATAAAAAAAACACATGTAAGCATATGTTATATCCATATGAATAATTCATGAAAATAAAATAAAATAAGGTAGACTGTTATATAATGCTGATCATATAAAATGTGATTTGTATTTTAATATACTTGAAATTGATATATGTTCATTAATGCCTGGTTGTGTACATGCGTTAAGTCGCAGTTGTCAAAGACATTCCTTGGCCTCTAATAAACTATGTTCATCACCACCTTTATATGTGTTGGAAGGAATCCTGTCAATAATAAAAAAATAAAAACCTTTTAAAATTAATACATCTTGAGCTGTGAATAAAAAGTGAACTAGTTGTTTTGAGTTTCTTTGATATCCCTAACGTGTTCAACTATACGTTCCCTTAACTTTCGGATGGTTTTGCCCACATAAAATGCAGAGCATGATGAACACGTAGCCAAATACACAATCACTTTGGTATTTCAATTACAGTGTCCAGGACATCTGATGCTTCTATTAAATGTGTTCACAGCTACATAGGGACCATTGTTAATAAACTTACAAGTACGACAAGTCCCACATTTACTCATTTTAGACGTTGTAAAATTGTATTTATTAGTACTCATTTCGTATATTTCCTTCAAATTTCTACCGCTACTGAATGTAATTTTGGGGTAGCTACCAAGAATGTGCAACAATTCATTATTGTTGGAAAAAACACTAAGCCAAGTCTCCCGTAGAATGTTGACAATACTGTATGAAGTATCATTATATGTTAATTTAAATTTTTTCAAGTTCAATATCCCAGTTAATAAAATGTGTAGTAATACATACCACATTACACTTATTTAACACCATGTGCAGTAATATATACCACATTACATGAATTATTAAATACAATATGCAGTAATATGTGCCACATTGCACATCATTATTTAATACAGTATGTACTAATATATACCACATTATTCTTATTTAATACAATATATATATCACATTACACTTAATACAGTATGTACTAATATATACCACATTATTCTTATTTAATACAATATATATATCACATTACACTTAATACAGTATGTACTAATATATACCACATTATTCTTATTTAATACAATATATATATCACATTACACTTAATACAGTATGTACTAATATATACCACATTATTCTTATTTAATACAATATATATATCACATTACACTTAATACAGTATGTACTAATATATACCACATTATTCTTATTTAATACAATATATATATCACATTACACTTAATACAGTATGTACTAATATATACCACATTATTCTTATTTAATACAATATATATCACATTACACTTAATACAGTATGTACTAATATATACCACATTATTCTTATTTAATACAATATATATATATCACATTACACTTAATACAGTATGTACTAATATATACCACATTATTCTTATTTAATACAATATATATATATCACATTACACTTAATACAGTATGTACTAATATATACCACATTATTCTTATTTAATACAATATATATATATCACATTACACTTAATACAGTATGTACTAATATATACCACATTATTCTTATTTAATACAATATGTAGTAATATATACCACATTATACTTATTTAATACAATATGTACTAATATATACAGCATTATTATTATTAAATACAATATAGGTTCATAAGTTCATACTAGGCTATCTGCCCTAGGGCATTTATAAGCCTAGCCAGAGTGTGTTTGGCTTTCGCCACCCATTTTAAATTGATTTTGCTATGCCCTTTTTCGAGGTTAGTATACTGTGCCTCTGTCTAACAGTGACACAGAAGTGATACCCGGGGTAAACCTACGATCTCCCATCCACTCATCAAGATTCCTCTTGAAGAGAGTCAATGAGGGACTCTGCTTAACCTGGACTGGGATTTATTCCAGAGTGAAGGGAGCCTCTGGGTTATGAATCTGTCCCTCCAGCACATCCTATTTATTTCAATGCTGAGGTTCAAGTCTCTCAAGCACGTAGCTCAATGGGATTTGGATTTTCTGAGATGCAGCATGTCCATTAATTCCGGGTTGGACATGGCTTTATACGTCAGGCACAGATCGCCTCTGAGCAGGCGGTATGCCACTGAGTAGAGCTGGAGTTTCTTTAACCGTGCAGGATATGGCATCTGTTTGAGCCCTTTGATCCTCTTGGTGAGGTACTTTTGGGGTCTTTCCAGTTGCTGCAGGTGTCTGGTAAGGTACATCCCAAAAGGGGTATTGTACTCAATTATGGGCCTGATGAGGGATGAGTAAAGAGGCACGATGACCTCCCCTGATCTAGATGTGAATCCCTTCATGATTAGGTCGGCTATATAAAATGTTTTTCTAACCACTTTGGCCACGTGATTGTCAAATGAGAGATTGCTATCAACTTGGGTCCCCAGGTCCCTAAATTCTTCTGTAGTTAATGAATTCCCACCTATGTGGTAATTTGTGGGCACTTTGTTTTTGCCAAAGGGGATGACTATACACTTTTTGGCGTTTAGCTTGAGGCCATGGCTCTGGCAGCAGTTGTCTGTTTCTATGAGGCCCTTTTGGAGGATGCTTGTGTTGGCTGGATAGTCTATTATGGCGCCCAGTTTGCAGTCATCTGCGAACTTGGTCAGCCACAGTCCTTCCGTGTTGGCCTGTACCTCCGAGAAATATATACCGAACAAGAGAGGTCCCAGGACTGAGCCTTGTGGGACGCCACTTGTAACTGGTTTGGAGTCTGACATGGCTCCAGCAATTCTAACCATGTGGGTTCTGTCCTTGAGCCAGTTTGCAACCCATCTAGTGACATAGGGGTTTATATTTAAGCTGGTGAGCTTATCTATAATGCCCGAGTGGGGTATTGTATCGAAGGCTTTTGCGAGGTCCAGGTAGGCTGTGTGGACCACCTTCCCCTCGTCAATGGCGTTGGTGACTGTTTCAAAGAAATCAACCAGGTTTAAGAGGCAGGATCTGCTCTTAACAAAGCTGAACTGGGTAGGATCCAGTGTCTGTAGGTCCCCAATATCTTTATTTATGAGGTCCGTGATGATCCTTTCCATAGCTTTGCAGACCAAGCTAGTCAGGCTTATGGGGCGTTTCCAGGATCCGTTGAGGCACCACCTTTGTGGAGAAGGACCACTGTTGCTGTACGCCACTCTTTGGGTACATATCCTGTAGTAAGGCTGAGATTGAACAGTTGTTTTATGTTTGGGTTTAGCTCTTCTTGGAGTTCATGTAGGACGCAGCCCGGGACACTGTCTGGTCCCATTGATGCTGTGTTTTTTGCTTTGGAGAGGGCAGCTCTTACCTGAGCATCTGAGATGTCAGGGGGGGGGCAGCACTCTGCTGGGATAGATATTTGCCCTTTTGGTGGTGGGGGGGGGGGTTTGCGCTGAACCTGTCAGCTACGATGTTGTCAATGTCTGTGGGTTTGGTGTATTTGTCATTTTGGACTAATTCTGAGCATATCTGGGAATTCACACCCAGGTTCCTAACATAACTAAAGAAAGCCTTGTGATTATCCTTAGTGTCCTGTGCAATTTTTCTCTCAAAGCTGGCCTTAGATGATTTTATGAGTGCCCATAGTTTTTTTGCTAATACTGATCAGAGATGCCTTCCCTTTTTGGGATTTTGCTCTATCATGTAGTAGCTTCCTCCTTCTATTGTATAGTTTTATGGCTGGGGTCCACCAGACAAGACATCTGCCTTTGGAGGAATGGGTCTTGGTTTTATTTGGGACTGCATGATCCATGCATTCCTGAAGGTGTTCATAGAATGCATTTATAAAGGATTCTCCGGTCTGGGCCGTATTTTCCACAGGCCCGGGGGGCTTTGAAGGATTCCACCTTGGTTTTGAGGAGTGTGAAATTTGCTTTGGAGAAGTTTTTCACTGTGGTTTTCAGGGCAGGGGGTGGAGTCAGGCTGTGAATATCCAGTGAGATTAGTTTATTGTCTGATCTTACCAGTGAGGGATACACTTCTGGTCTGGAGCATAGAGTCCCCATGTTGGTGATGATCAGGTCCAGTATGTTTTCCCCTCTTGTGGGAGTGGTAACAAGTTGTTCCATAGCATTTGAGTTTATAAATTCTAGGAACCTTTGGGCTAGGGTGTTGGAGCTAGAGTAATGCTCCCAGTCTATGTCTGGGTAGTTGAAGTCGCCCAATATAATGGTGTTTGGAGAGGCCTTCATATTTTCCAGTGTTCTCAGGAAGGCCGAGTGGGGTTCCTGGGTTTGGTAGGGTGGTCTGTAGCAAGCTATAAACTGGAAGGCAGTTTTACCCACTGTTAGTTGCACATGTATAGTCTCTGATGCTTCGTGCTGTGCCACCAACCTGGAGGTGTGGGTATCTTTGACAAATATTGATACTCCCCCTCCTTTTGTGGTTCGGTCCAAGTTTTGGGGCCGAAAAGCATGGCATGAGGTATAACCTGGTAGTGCTGGGGTGCCCTCGGGAGCCTTGAACCAGGTTTCTGTTACTGCACAGATAGCTATGCTCTCCATGCTAAGGAGAGTTTTGAGTACATGCATCTTGAGGTTTAGACTTCTGGCGTTGAGTAGCATTACTCTGTTTCTTATCCCTTGTGATACCTATGGAGGTGGGTTTGTCTTTTGAGTCTTGCCTAAAAAAGGCACGATGGGGGTAGCAAGCGCCTTTGCCAATATCTGAAAGCCCAGGGGTGACAGGTGCAAGCCGTCCATAGCGAAGCATTGTGGCTTGTCGAGCAAGTCATCCCAGGCTGACAGGCATTGGATCCCCTTTGAATGACACCAATACTTAAGCCAATTGTTGAAATTGATCATCTTGTCAGTAAAATAGACCACATTACACTTATTATAGGATCACAAGAAATTACTAGGCTATTGGCCCTGAGGCTCTTATAAGCCTAGCCAAGAATTTAGCCCATGTTTAGACAAGTCAGCACCTGATACTCCTGTCCAGCAGGGACACAGGTGGAATTCCAGGAATGTATTTTCTGCTTCCCATCCAGTTATCCAGGTTGCGCTTAAAAAGGGATAATGAGGTACTCTGCTTGATATTAAGATGGAGCCTAGTCCACAGAGGGGGGAGTCTCTGGGACATGAATCTGTCCCGTCAACCAGTCCTATTGATGTCACAGACCAGGTTGAGGTCACGAGTGCAGGTTACCTGAGTGGAGCTCGACTTGTGGATATGCAGCAGTCCCATCAAGGTGGGGTCTGAGATTGCTTTGTATGCCAGACAGAGGTCACCTCTGAGGAGTTGAGTGAAACTGAGTAGAGGGATAGGGCTTTTAGCCTATCTGTGTAGGGTGCATGTTTGAGACCCTGGATTCTCCTGGTGAGGGACCTCTGTGATCTCACCAGCTGCTGCATGTGCTTACATGCCGAAAGGAGTGTTGTACTCAATAATGGGCCTTATAAGGGAAGAATACAGGGATGTTATGACCTCTTTGTCCCAGGATGAGATACCCTTACTTATGAGGTGGGCCATGTAGAAAGCTTTCCGTACAACAGAAGCAACATGGTGATCAAAAGTCAGGTTGCTATCAACCTGGGTGCCCAAATCCCTCACAACTGATTGTGTGCTTAGGACATTATTATTAATGTGATAATTTGCAGGGACTTCACTCTTAAAGGGGATGATGTTGCATTTTTTGGTATTCAGCTTGAGGACATGTTTCTGGCACCAGTCATTTGTTTGGGTCAGACCCTCTTGGAGGATATTCACATTACTAGGGGAATTGATGACAGTGCCCAGCTTGCAGTCATCTGCAAACTTTGTCAGCCATAGCCCACTGGTTTTGACCTGCACCTCAGAAAAGTATATCCCCAAATAAGAGGCCACAAGATCGATCCCTGGGGTACACCACTCTCTATGGGTCTTCAGCTTGAGGTGGCTTCCCCTGTTTTCACTAGGTGAGTTCTATCAGTGAGCCTGTTTGCTACCCATCTGGTAACCTACAGATTGATGCCTAATTGAGAGAGTTTATCTATTATGCCCGAATGGGGAATAGTGTTGAAGGCTTTGGCCAGGTCAAGGTAGCTGGTGTGGACCATCTTCCCCTTGTCCAAGTCTCTGGTGACTGTCTCAAAGAAGTCGACCAAATTTAACAGATATGACCTCCCCTTGTTAAAACCAAATTCTGTGGGATCGAGTGTTTGGAGGTTGCCAATTTCCTTCTTAATGAGGTCCATGATAATCTGTTCCATGGCCCTGCATATCAAGCTAGTTAGGCTGATGGGTTTATAATTTCCTGGATCAGTGGACATTCCATCTTTGTGCAAAGGGATGACAGTGGCTGTCCTCCACTCACCTGGGATGAAGACGGTACTTGGGCTTTTGTTGAATAGGGTGTCTGATAGTACTACAAGTTCCTGTAGGATGCAGCCTGGGATGTTATCTGGTCCCATGGAGTCTGTATTTTTTGCCGTTGAGAAGGCAGTGATGACCTGTTCCCTAGACATGAGGAGATGGGGCAGGTACTGGGGATGCCCTGATTTACTGAATGGGGGAACAGAGAGGTGAAGTTTTCACTGAATCTGTCACCAAGCAGGTCGGCTGTATCTACTGCATTTGTGTATGTGATGTCCTTGACCATCACTTCTGAGCAGATCTGGGTGCTTCCTTTGAGACTGGGGACATATGTGAAGAAGGCCTTATGATTGTCTCTAGTAGATGTGGCCAATTTGGACTCAAGTTTGTTTTGGAGGAATTTTCTAGTGCTATTATTTGCTTGCTCAGGCTAAGGAGAGATTGCTCCAGTCGGGCACCTGCTCCTTCTTGGACCTGGACAGCAATTTTTTGCTTTTGTTGTAGAGTTTATTTACTGCAGATGTTCACCAGACAGGTTTACTCTTCCTTGTGGAACATGATTTTGTCCTGTCAGTATTCCTGATTTCATGCATCTATATAAATGCTCTTATAGTACTTTGGTCTAGATTTGGACATTGGTGCCAATTCCTACAGTGGGGGAGGGGGCTGTGAAGCTGTTTATACCATCCATCAGGAGGCTGTAATCAGCTCTGGAGAAGTTTTTTTTTTGTTTGACCCTAGCTAGAGGGGGGGTCAGGGGAGATGGTGACTTTGAAAGTGACTGCTTTATGGTTGGGTCTTACCAGGGAGGATGATACTGTAGGGATGCCGCAGTGGTTACTCATGTTGGTTAATACCAAGTCCAAGATATTATTATGTCTTGTGGGAGTATCGACTAGCTGTTCCAAGGCATTTGCATTTAATAAAATTGAGGAATCTCTGGACATTTTTATTCTGGCATGAGTATTTTATACAATCTATGTTTGGGTAGTTAGTCGTCCAGGATCAGGGTAAAGGGTTGAATCTTGATAGATTCAAAGAGGTCCAAATAGGTGGAGTGGGCATCTTGATTCAAATTTGGGGCCTGCAGCTAGCTATGATTTGAATAGGAGTCTTGCCAATGGTTAACTGTACCTGGAGTGTTTCCTGTGCATCATACTGTTTGACCAGCCTGGAGGTGTGTATGTCTTTAATATATATTGAAACTCCACCTCCTTTATTATTTTATACAATATGTAGTAATACATACCACATTACACTTATTATTTAGTATATGTAGTAATATATATCACATTACACTTACTATTTAATACAATATTCAGTAATATATACCACATTGCACTTATTTAATACAGTATGTAGTAATATATATACCACATTATGCTTATTTAATACAATATGTAGTAATATATACCACCACATTGCACTTATTTAATACAATATGCAGTAGTATGTAACACGTTATGCTCATTTACTACAATATGTATTAATATATACATCATTGCACTTATTATTTAATACAGTATGCAACAATATATACCACATTACACTTATTTAATACAATATGCTTATTAAATACAATATTCAGTAATATATACCACATTGCACTTATTATTCAGTACAATATGCATTAATATATACCACATTGCACTTATTTAATACAATATGTAGTAATATACACCACCTTATGCTTATTTAATAAAATATGAAGTGATACCACATTACACTTACTGAATATAATATGTAGTAATATATACTACATTACAGATTATTTAATACAATATGTAGTATTATACCATGACCCCCCCAAAACGTGCACGCTGATTGGCCAGCATGCACATTGTAAATCGAGTTATACTAATGGAAAAAGGTCTGGTCGCCCGGACTTTTTTCCATTAGTATAACTCTACTTTTAAAACACTGTCTCGCTATGTTAAATGGGTTTAACATAGCGAGACAGCTTTAAAATAAGCAACGGAGATCTCAGTTTCTTATTTTAAAGCTGTCTCGCTATGCTAAACCCATTTAACATAGCGAGACAGGTTTTAAAAGCAACGGAGAAAGCAAGATCTCCGTTGCTTTTTTTACTGTTTCGCTATGTTAAATGGGTTTAACATAGCGAGACCATTTTAAAATAAGCAACGGACATCTCCGTTGCTTATTTTAATACTGTCTCGCTATGTTAAACCCATTTAACATAGCGAAAACAGTAAAAAAAAAGCAACGGAGATGTTGCTTTCTCCGTTGCTTTTGCCCACAGCTCTGATGTACTGCGCAGGCGCGCAGTACATCAGAACTGCCGCGGATGCCAGACATCTGCGGAAGGGCAGTAAACAGGCATTATACTATGCCATCATTTAAGAAAAGTAATAGTTTCTTTTCTTAAATAATATCATGGTATAATAGCAATAACCCACTTCTGGGTGTGGGTAAAGCTGTATTTACCCACGGTTGGCTTTGTCAATAAATGTCTGTAAATCCAGCATTACCCACACCCAGGCGTGGATTATTGCTATAATATATACCACAATAAGCTTATTTAACAGTATGCAGTAATATATACCACATTATGCTTATTATTTAATATAATATGTAGTATATACTACATTACACTTATTATTTAATACAATATGCAGTAATATATATACCACGTTGCACTTATTATTCAATACAATATGCATTAATATATACCACATTATGCATATTTAATACAGTATGCAATAATATATAACACATTATGCTCATTATTTAATACAACATGCAGTAATATAGACCACATTACAGTTAGTATTATTTAATACAATATGCAGTACTATACACTGCATTACACTTAGTATTATTTAATACAATATGCAGTAATATATACCACAATACATTTATCACATTGCACTTAGTATTATTTAATAAAATATGCAGTAATATATGCCACATTACATGCTTTTTCCATTTTAAGCGCCCATCATTCAAGGAGCAATCTCACCTTATTTAACCATATCTAAAATCTTCAAACTAGCTTTTGTATTGCCTGGATAGACATCTTATTACACTCCTGGAGTCAGTTCCACTCTCAAGGGCTAGCAAATGTGATTCCTAAGATAAATAACTTCAGTGTTAGTCTATCTTGTCGCAGTCAGTTGTGGTATGTTCTGACCCAATAGACTGTACTTTTCAAATGTTAACAGTTATGTACCTAGGATGCCAACTGTCCCTATTATAAACCAGCACCAAATTTAGTTAAAAGCTCATCCTCTAGGGCAAGGTTAGCCACAAGCTTTCCCCCAGTCCCTATATTAGCAGATGCCTAATTAGTTGCATGGCAGCTGACCAATAGCCAGTAACCTACCTTAACCTACTCCTTTTCTGGCCACAAAACCACACTTTCCTAGCGACTGAAATGGAGAGTGCACACCTTTCTTCTGTTGTCACCCAACTGTATATAATTGGACTCCAGCACATATTATATTTTAAACCTCTCTCTAAAATATTCTTTATGCTTAAATTGAAGATATCAAGGGCATTATTTGAGAAATTAATTCTAACACCTCAGCATAACCCTGTAGTGGTCTACACAATGTTACATTTGAATTGTTGCACAGTCTAGATTATGTATATTCGTTTGTACTAATCAGGGACCCATTGCAAGCTAATCTAACAATACTTCTGGTCACAAATCGGGTAACTGCCTGAGCTTGTAACTACTGACTCGAGATAATTTATTCAGCACCACCCCTTTTCTAAATACTTTTCAGCTTAGTCAACTTCTCTTTCTCAAGTCAGCAAGAAGCAGCATTCTACAAGACCAGGACACAGAAAGAGGCTGACATTCCACAATGTGCCTGGTTTAAGCACATTCCCTGCAGAGGAGCCCTGTACCAATACCAAGATTAGCTGTAAAGCAAAGAAAACAAGAGCTGCACTCCATGATTTAAGTATAGCCATAAAAAGGGGGTGCTCTGAGAAGAAAGATCAAGAGGAAGCAAATACAAGTCCTCGCAGTACCAAGAAATTAAAAGGCTTTTTGACTTTTATATTATATTTCTTTGGTACTGTATGATTTGTTTCTGCAGTCAATCTTGCATGCATGCTTGTGTTGACTTGCGTTGTTTATATGTGCACTTTTGTGTTCAAGATTCTTTTCCATATAGCTCTGTTTGTATTACATGCTTTGACAGGCAGGTTGTAGACTTAGAACTTTCTTGTGGTCTTCACCCATGAACCTTAACAATCAAGACTTCTGAGACTTTGCCAAGTGATTGCTGGCAGATAATCAAGTGCACAAAGATGCATTCTGTACCTGAAGTGCACAGGGACAATTTTACTGTGTCCATGTTACTACGCTTTTGCAAACTCTTACAGATATGTGCATACTACTGCTCACTCACTAACTTGTTTACTGATCTGTGCATACTGCCGCTCACTCACTACTTGTTTAATGATCTGTGCATAATGCTGAACACTCTTTACTTGTTTACAGATCTGTGCATATTGCTGCTCACTCACTACTTGTTTACAGAACTGTGCATACCACTGCTCACTCACTACTTGTTTACAGAACTGTGCATACCACTGCTCACTCACTACTTGTTTACAGAACTGTGCATACCACTGCTCACTCACTACTTGTTTACAGATCTGTGCATACTGCTGCTCACTCACTACTTGTTTACAGAACTGTGCATACCACTGCTCACTCACTACTTGTTTACAGATCTGTGCATACTCCTGCTCACTCACTACTTGTTTACAGATCTATGCATACTGCTGCTCACTCACTACTTGTTTTACAGATCTGTGCATACCGCTGCTCACTCACTACATTTTTACAGAACTGTGCATACCACTGCTCACTCACTACTTATTATTTGCTGATCTGTGCATACTGCTGCTCACTCACTACTTGTTTACAGAACTGTGCATACTACTGCTCATTCACTACTTGTTTACAGATCTGTGTATACTGCTGCTCACTCACTACTTGTACCGATCTGGCATACCACTGCTCACTTGCTACTTGAGCTGACTATGTATTTCTGAGGAAAACTCCAGTTGCATAGCCTCAGTCATTTGAGGAAAGAACCAAGTTAAATTTGAGCTGCACTTGGTTGCTGAGTCATACAATCTCTGCAGACCATGAGTGAAAAATGTTTTGGATACTTGTCCAGTAACACAGAAAGGCAAAACAAAAGGTGTTATGCTCCAAACTCCAGTGCTAGTAGCAAAAACAAATACAATCCCAGAAGGTTTAGAAATGCAACCCTCGATAAGGAACCAGAATACACTCCAAACTTTTATTAAAACACGTCTGATAAATAAATATAATAAAATTTACTAAAAAGTTCAGTGTTTACACATTTGTGAAAAACGTGACTTTCTTATGTAAAATTGTCATCTTCCCTGTTTTTTGTGATTCAGTCACATTTTGATGCAGGTCTGTACGGTGTGCAGATGGGTTAGAAAAAGCCAGTCCACTCCTTTTCTATCCATTTCGCAATCCATACAGATGTTCGGTTTCACTGCAAGTTTCATTGTTTCCCATTTTGAGTTCATTTAAGTAACATTGAAACCCACTGCATTGGATCTCTGCTAATTGTTACAGGAAAAGATGGTATATAGGCAAAGAATAACTCACCTGAACTTTGCGGAACAGGAGTTACTGAACAGGTTTAAAGTGGACAGGGATATAATAACGACTTTGGTAAGCTTGAATGGCCCACAAATGGGAAATGGAGGAAATAAATGAAGTTCTAATACCTGTGGATACCAAGGTATATATAGCCCTCACTATGCTTGCTACTGGGACATTTCAAAGAAGACTTGTGACACATAGGGTATCTCACAGGCTTCTTTGTTGAAGATACTGCTCTATATACTCAACTAATGCTGTTAAGAATATCTATTTTCCATTGTTATCACAGGACTGACACAGTACCACGCATGCCTTCTATGAAATGGCATGCTTTCTTGAGGTGCTGGTGCAATAGATTGCACCCATGTTGCTATAAGATCCCCATATAGACCACAGGGGGAGTGGTACCATAACAATAACACTATATAAACTGCCAGGTTATGTGTAATGCATGGGGGTGCATCATGAATGTGTCAGCCCAGTATCCTGGTAGTGCCCATGATTCTCACATTTGGCACATAGGATTCCTGTACCACCTATTCCTGCAAGGTAGGATTCCACATGGGCATATAGTTGGTGAGCACAAACTATTATAATTTTGATAACCATGGGTATTTCTCTGTCTATATAGTGGCAGAGATAGGACTGAGTAATCCACCCTGTTTTG
Organism: Protopterus annectens; assembly: GCF_019279795.1. Taxonomy (NCBI): domain Eukaryota; kingdom Metazoa; phylum Chordata; order Ceratodontiformes; family Protopteridae; genus Protopterus; species Protopterus annectens. The sequence goes on along the minus strand of NC_056750.1, from coordinate 256,794,189 downwards.
TTATATGTCCACTCCCAATTTTATTTTCCAGATGATGCATGTTAAAATTCAAATTGGCTAATGACATTGGTCCAAAACCCACAAGGAGCTGCTGAGATGCACTTTAACACTGATTTTCCCCGACATGAGTGTGTGGTCTGCTCAGACCCCATTTCCATTGCGTGGAGGAGTCAGAATGTCCTTCAGTATGAACTTGTTACTGGTGGCAGATTATTTACAGCCTGTTGTATTCTGCATAACATGACCATACATCTGTCTGATGCACAACTGCCACAGCCAATAACCAACAGTGACAATGCAGTTCCACTGGGTGGCAGAATATTTACAGCCTGCTGCATTCTGCATAACATTATCCTTCATCTGTCTGATGTACGACTGCCACAGCCAATAACCAACAGGGGCAGTGTCGCTTCTTTTGTCATTTGTCCCACCAGTGGCAATAGTGATGGTGGCTCACTGATGGCAGTAGCATAACAAACCCTCCAGCAGGCTAGTACAAGGAACACAGTTGTACAAGCAATGTAGGTGGGCTGAGTCCACAGCTGTGGGCTGTGGCATTCACTGTGCGAGATTGTAAAGTTACAACGACAATACTTGTCTGTACACTGTGCTGCACGGTACATGGTCAGCTCACACAGTGCATCAGACATTTCTCCACATATCATACACAAGTGTTTTGTTCATATGGTCATACTGACATCTGTGCAATATTTTATGTTCGGTGGCATAAGTGTTATACTGGCAGACTTCACAAAAAGTGTAAAGGAGCAGGTGTTATGTAAAAACTTAGGGCTATGCTGTGAGTAATTCATTGCTGTGTTGCTGGAGTTGCATTTACTTGTTAAGAGAAATATACTGTTTATACATAGGTAGTACACAAGTAACAAAATTATACTTTCTTTATTGTACTGAGGAGCTTTTCTCCCTGGGCCTCCACTGAAAACGGGGTCTGGAAGGGCCGGCGGACTTTCCTGATTCACACATTGCAAATAAATAAATTTGCAATTACTGCTTGCTGTTCTCTGTTTGTTTTTCCATTGTTGTCTGTCTCATTTCTGTCAGATACAAGAAGTAAGTGCAGTATTTGTTCTGTGAAGCACATGTGATGTGAACTGCTATGCTCCATATCTGCAAAGTGACTACCTGGCGAATAACTTCTGTATTAGTGATATTCAAAATTTAACTTACATTTGGAAGGTGTTGTATACAGTACCTGTAAACATAGTGTCTGAGATTGTCCCAGAGACTGTGAGCACATGCTGGCATGACAGCTTGATGCTGACCTGCTCTAATGAATGGATCTACATCAGGCAGGGGAACCTGCTGATATTGACTTAACAATATTGCAGGACCTAGACCTTGACCTGAGAGGTTCTAACATGAGCAGTGTTACTCTGAGGCCTGACTGCTGCCTTCTTTAGGGAAATCCACATGAATGCCTGAAGCACTTTATTAGACTACATGTGGTGTCCAGTCTACTTGTCTACCATGTATTCAGACATACCCACATCCATATTCAGCTATGTTGCTAATGTGTGGCTGGTAAATCCTTACTAGTGTGCAAATGCAGGCTGGCATTTATGCCATGCTTGCACCATACTGCACGAGGACCATAATAAACATTGTCCTGGGCCTCCACTATTCCCATGTGCAGGTAAAATTCCTCACATACACATTGTATCTCTCTTACTATCTCTAACTCTCAGTAGCAGTATCCTGGGCCGAAACTATGTCATGGCACATCTGCTGCTGGCCAGACAAGGCTTTGCATGTCTGTGAAGCTAATTGTGAAAGATGTTCTCACTTGGCAGCCTTGTGTACAGGATAACCGTGGATACTGCTATCGCCTCTGAAAGGGTTTTGTCCATCAAGGGGTTCAGCCTGTACACCAGAAACAGCCATTGAGCTATATGATGTCTCCATTGCTGCATTGTCATGTCCTCATGTTAGTTTCATAATTGTGGACTAACACCTAATCCCAAAAATGTATTATAATCTCCATTTGCAAGCATGATATCCACTGTAACTGTCATACTGTGACAGCACTCTCCTAAAAATTGATTATGTAGTTAGGGACCTTGGATTATATGTGGAGAATAAACTGTTCTTCAATCACCATGTATCCACTGTTGTCAAAGTTTTTTCATGGCACATCTTATTAGTAAGGGTATGGCAACTGAGTCATCCTACTGTATCCAGCACATGTTAGGCTACTCATTGAGTATAATTTAGTATGTACCTGTGCAAACACTTAACAAAACACAAATGACCACAAGACTATCTCACCAAGAAAATCAAGAACCTGAATCATAAAAACTACAGACATCATCTGAAATCCTTGTCCCTCCATGTATCATACAGACTACCAAGGGATGACCTCTATACATCTTTGTCTTGCATACCAAACCTCAATAAACCTTATCCTGTCTGATGTCCTGGACATCCACAAGTCTAACAGTGGAATAAACAGACTCGAAAGATTTTAATCTCATCTGTAACATAACTAGAACATGTTGGAGGGAGAGAGATGGATCACAGAGAATACCACTTCAGAATAATTTTCCTCTCCACCGTAATCTGGATGAATGGATGGCAAACTAAACATTCACCCCTGGTTAAGCACCCTTGTCCCTTATGGAATAGGGGTAACATATATATGTTCTGCCCAGCTCAGGGTTATTTGTACTTAAATTATAAAGGCTAAAAACATCATGGGAATGCAGGGTTAGGCTTCTAAAGATCATCATGGATTTATAGCTTAGTAAGTACCTATGAACATGTGAGCCTATGCTGTGTGTGTCACTCTGTGTCACTGCCTACAGAGTTATCCACCTGCTCTTGGGTAGGGGCACTGCACTCCTACTTTGTGACTGTGTGTCACTCCTGAGTCTGTGTCATGAGGAGAGTAATGTCATCATTGTTGACAACATGCAGTTGTTTCCTCTGGTGACCCTGTTAAAAATATGTTGTGATGATGTTAATCTGACCTGTGACAGGTATACAAGTTTGTATTCAAGGTATGATGTCCATATAGAAGACCCACTGCCAAAGCTGTGACAGGTAATTGCATTCCACCTAACCTTTTGTCCCTTCATGATGCAGCATGTCATTAGCACTTTTCCTTCACTTTGCCAGTGTGCAGTTCCTTTACATCCTATAGCACTGGTGTCGACCACAACTTGATTCCACACCTTACCTCACTCTCTATGCTTTGGCCCCACTTTTACAAAACTACATTTTTTATATGTTTTAAGTACATTCATGAGAATGTGGTCTCCCTCAGGGATGAAGTTGTCTCTCCCCTACCTTGGTCCCTAATGCTGCAACATTTTGTATCCTAAACATACAGGCTTGCAAACAATTATACATTCCTACTATATCTGAGTGGAATCAATTCTGTGAGATTGATCCATGAAGGAATTGAACAATATCAAAGCAAACTCAAGTATTGCTTATCTAGATGACAGTTTTACCTGTTTGTCCTGCTGTAGTGATTTTTCCACATCCCTTAGAATTGTTTTCTGTGTTGCACATTTATCACCACCTGTATTACGTGTAAGAATGTGCAAAGTGAGATGCAGACCTATGGATGTTGCCGAAAGGGTGAGGAATCTGAATAATTCCTTGGTTATTTACTCCTTCAGTTGCAGTTGGGTATCCTGCAGTTTGTTGCCAGAAACTGTTGTCTGCTGTAATAATTTTATACATACTAAGGCAATGTGAAGACAGCACTGAATGTTGCACTGTACACATCTTCGATAACTGCAGATAGAAATACAGGAATATTTTAGATTTATTTTATTTATTTTACATTTGATTACTGGGACAGTCCAAATGGACAACGTCTTTTTTCAGCTGAGGCCCGGAGAGAAAAAGTCCACACAGAGAAATCCAAAAGAACAAATATTTCAGAAAATACTTAACAGAAAAGAGATTACAAATAGTAGCCTAAATGAGGCAGTATACGTAAACCAGATAAACAACTGGACATACAGTACAGGTTTACATCGCTTGATAGCAACAAATATATACAACTCCTTTGGAGTCATCCTACCATGTAAAAGTGAGGATACACATGTGTTAAAATGTTGTCCTATATGTCCCCCATACCCACATTAATGTACCTCACCACACCATCCATAGGTACCACAGATTGTGCAACACCTGACGCACAGAAAGCACAAATCAACAGTAAAGGTGCCTCCTAATGTGGCAGCATTCAGCAACCGATTTTAGGTTTACCTTTAACCTACCACATAGTGAAATACGTACTGGGGAAAATTTTCTTTGTCATCTGACATGATCTCTGCATCCTGATATGTGCTGTGTGCCATGGCCACACATCATACCTGTGACTTCCATCACACATGTTGACATTTGTGGTCCACTGTACTCATCTGACCCCCTTAGTGTTGAATTTCTACATGTATTAACTATGTACCTGAATAATTTTTAATGTCATCGACCCACCACATGGCACATGTTGTCAATCACAAAACAGGAATGCCAGCAGCATTACCATAATCCACTGGTATTAGCTTTCTGGCCTTTGTACATGTGCACCATAACATGAGATCAAGACCAATTGCAAGTCATCCCTGGAAATGTTCTTAACATACTTTATAACGCCCATGTAGAGTGATATTTGTCCATTTCAGCATGCGCCCCCCTCCCCAAATCCCTGGCCTGGAGCGCCATGTTGTGGATGTAATAGACCACATTCCATATACTTGCCTTAGGGTTCTATCAACCCCTCAAACAAAAACATAGAGACACATTTTGAAAAGAAGCACCATCCAGCAAGCAAAACACAATTGTACATTTAATTTTTCACCCCCAAAAAAAAATAAGGAATATTTGTAAAAGCAAATTCCACCCAGACAGCATCACAGCAGACTGAAAGCATTCTGAAATATTTGACCACTCCCACCACATGAGAGAGAGAAATATTAAAAGGCACTCCCCCTACAACCAGATCTGAGGACACGCATTTTGAAAAACTATTTTCTACCCCCAATGACCACCAAACAGGGAGAGACACACTGTCAGTTTCAGAACCCTACCGTACTCTAAACATGAAACAGAAACAGCTTACAAAGTATTTACATCCATGCAATAAACAGGAAGACAAATGTTAGTCACTATTGTCAGACCCTCCAGCACCTGGCCTCTTTGTTTATAGGTTCATTTTAGGCAAATCAGTCTGCATATTATCACATGCCTAGGCTACCCAATAATCAGAAATTGACCAAAGGTGAGAATTAAACCCTGCAACTTGTGTCTGAGGTAAAGACCTTAGCCCTTAACCACTGTATCCCCTAGATCCTGCAAACATACCTTATGCTGTCGAGAGTAAAGCTCTATAACAATAAATGTAATAGACTAATAATGCCTCCTCCTGTGTTCACTTCCCCCACTCAGTGGTCAGTTGATAGCCCACCCACCCACAACCCTAACAATACTGGTAAAACAGAATCTGCTTTATCAAAGCAGTTCCCAACATCTGCAGGCAGAATCCCTTGAACAATTACCTCAGATGAAATAGATTTGAATGTCCTAAGCCATCCTTTCTTTTCAAGTTCCTTGGCTCAAAGGTAGTAACATTCCCTAGTGCAATGAGCAGTGCAGTGGCCACAGCTGCATGTATTGTGCAGTTTGTGCAGTTTCAAGGCTGATAGCATGTCAGTTATGCTAATGAGCCCATTACAGGTAACTTTCTCTGACTCTGACTTTTTTTTTTTTTACAATGCGCACTTGACCAAGGCTGTGTGCCACAATGTGTACATGACTATGCATTATGCATTCATATAACTGGCTGTAAAGCACATTGCACATGTGTGGGCAGTAGATGCATGGATATTTATTTATATATATATTTATATATATATATATAGGGTTCCCCTTCACAAAATTACTGAAATCTTGAAATTCATAAGCTCGAGCCCACAATCTCGAGTTTTCAGTAACTCGAAATTGTGAAGGGAAGTGTTTAAAATTTAAAAAAACAGAAATATACTTGTGTGTATGCAGGTAGCTAGGTCCCCCTGCATCGTTCCTGGTTGCATGTGTGAGTTGTATGTCCGGACTTTAGCGGAGGAGTGGAAATTCTCCCTTTGTGCGCTTACGCATATAGCGCGGAATGGGAGATTTCCCTTTTCCTCGCTGAAGTGCGATCTCTGAGTTGGTTTATGTAGGGGGGTGGGGGGTGCAGCCAGGGTTAGAAAACGGTTTCTTTGTTTTTGTTCCCCTGCACTGAAAACTTGAGATTCTGGGCTCGAGCTTATGAATTTCGATATATATATATACAGTCTCTAGAGCTACTAAAGCTCAGTTATGGACTGAGATGTGGGGTTTATGGCCTAGGCATAAGCATTTAATCACGTTGTTCACAGCCAAACACCATCCTACCACACCATGCCTGTATGTATAACTATATGAAGGTCTCACAGGCTATCAGCTGTGATACCTTTAGCATATGTCAGAGCAATAGATTTAGCTAATTAATCATATGTTGTGGTTACTAATGACACCTACTGCCTGCAGGCATACACACCACTGGACACACCTGCACAGTCAATGCAGACCAGGCTGCTGTCACAACCATCCAACCTGGGTGAGATGCCCACACTATCAAGGTAGGGATCATATGCTTGCCAGAGCTTGTCCTTCCAGTATACAAAGTTCCCTGCTGGTACTGTAACTTGTGGATATTGGCTCCCTGCTTTGCTGTATACACTGCCATAGGCTGTGCATCCCTGCAGGTTACACTAGTGAGAGTTCTCAACATACTGCATGGACAGCCTCAAACAAGCTGCTCTACACACACAGACACACAGACACACAGACACACAGACACACAGACACACAGACACACAGACACACAGACACACAGACACACAGACACACAGACACACAGACACACAGACACACAGACACACAGACACACAGACACACAGACACACAGACACACAGACACACAGACACACAGACACACTAGCCCACTCCCTTCGTTAGCCTGGCAGAGAGGTTGGGTATCTATCCACACTTCTGGCATTCTGAGATCAGTTAGTAGCATAGCTCTCAACCTCAAAAAATCTGGACAAAGCCAAAAATAATGGGGGGCAAAGCCCCCAAAATAGGGACAACTTTTAAATATTGCTCTTATAAACATAGAAAGTTGCTAGAATAAAAGGTCTTGCTTTACCATGCATTTTCTGAAGGATATGAAGGATGTCTATCACCTTAGGGTCAGTGAAGGTTGGAAAAATTAAAAAATACCCCAAATGCAAAACAAATCCCGTGTTAAGAAAAGCAAATAAGTTTTCTTTGTATTATTAAAAAAACTCCACCAATATCAACTTTTCTTGCCCTTCACTCTTTATCCACATCTTAAATACTATTATTGGAAACAATAATATTAATGATATTAGGAATATAAAATCCACCCTGTCAAACATATGTTGCTGGGAAAATGCACTTTCAGAGTGCAGTATAATGTACATTCCAGTGTCATACCCCAAGAAATCAGGAAGACTGTTCTCTAAAAACAAGGAGAGTATCTAACCTTTTAATGTTAAAAAACTTACCGTCCACCCCTTGTGTTTCCCCACCTCATTCTTGTCTCTCCCATATAAGAGGATAAGGGCATTATAGGTTTCAAATCATCATCTGTTAGCTTTGTAAATTCTTGGTATATTGTGTGCACATTGTCAGGGTAAGATCCTTAAAGGAAGTAAAGCTGTCAGTTATGTAAACTGTAAGTACTGTCCATTTCCAGCAAGTGAAATAGAATTTAATCTCCTTCCCCACCTGTTCATTACAGTGCCCTTTGCACATGTGCAGTTACCGTTTAACCCAAGGGAGTACCCAATCCCACATTAGAAAGCCCATTTTCCATTTTAGAGAACTAATGGGACCCCAAGCTTACAATCTTAACTTTGTAATTTGAAAAAAAAATACTTTATTACAATTATTGTAAAGCTATAGATGCCAGATCCCCAGCCAGATTTTCTGTGAAAGGGACAGACTGGTGTCATTTCCTCCACTGTAGAATACTAAAACAAGCCTTTAATGTCTAGCAAAGACAAATTAGTCACTGCAATTTCTCAAACACCATCATAATACTTTTAGCATCAGAAACTGAACAAATACTTTATTTCTAAAACCCTAAAAAGTTTGGTAATCAGACAGGTAAATCCCTTCCCAAAGACCCTTAACATAAAGGAATCGTTTATTGTTCATATAGCAACATAATTTCCTTAAAGAATTCACTACCCTTCTGGCACTACCCTCCTCCAACATATCTTTTTACTAGCCGAAATCCTCCAGAATACATCCTCCTGTTCTGCCTTTCCAAAATCTTCAGAAAACTAATAAGACCTCTATTGAAAAAAATTCCCTTGATTCGCCAAGTGGCTCAGACAACCTCCACCCAAGTTTATGTATCACTGCAAAGTGTACATATTTTCCCCACTATGCCATATTCACATTCTTTGTCTCACAACTAAAATGTCTAGAATCTGGAAGTCTACACTAATCACAACAATTCCAAAGGAACTAACCAATTGCATCCACTCACTGTACTCCCTACTATAGGCAAATTCTTAGAAAAACTGATCACTGACCAACTTACCACATGTCAGAAATACCACCTACTCTCCAAAAACAACATAGATGTTGGCCTGGGAGACTGCTCTCTAGACTCTCACATATGACATATTTAGCAAAATGGATAAGGGTTGCCTACCAGGTGCTATCTTCATTGACTTAACATGAGCAATGGACATGGTAAATAACTCCATCATAACACACCTTATAGGAATAGGTATTAGTCCACTGACTACCAAGTGGTTTCCAGACTTTTTAACAGAGAACATTTCAGATGAAAATTGACTCTTCCTTCTCTTAAACAGCACACATTTTCTATGGTGTCCCACAAAGATCATTTCTAGACCCACTACTATTCTCCATTTCTATTAGCAAGCTCCCTTTAGACTTTCATCAACTTCAGCTTCTGTAATATTCTGACAACATGGTTATTATAGGTCTGTCTGAAATCTCTTCCAACATATAACATGAACTACAAACAGACATCCTACAGGTAAGCAATTGGCTCACCTCAAACTCCTACTTAACTCAAAAAAAAAACTGAAAACAATGATTTTTTGGCACAACCAAAAGACTGCCTAAATGTTCAGAGTCGCTTCACATCACTGACCAGTTTAACCCCATTGAAACAGTTACTCCCTTTAAATGTCTAGGTGTTTGGCTTGATCGATCACTCAACTTTCAAGGAGCACATCAAGAAACTGTGAAACAAGATTAACTGTATGCTTTTTGATCACAAAAACTACCTAATTTCCTCTCTACACCTGACAAAGCTGCCACTGGTAACGACATTCTCCTGGTTCATCTAGAATATGTTTTACCTCTGTTTTCTACAGCCTCAAAAACAAAACACCACTGCAATCTATTTCAAATAAAATCTGCCGTTTCATTACTGATGTTCCTTGACTTTAACATTACTGGATCACCCTCTCCAAAGCTAAATGGTTACCAAATAAAGACAGATCAGCTCTTCTCTTTAGATCTCTCACACTCAGACTACTTAACAGGGCACACCTTCAACTCTTTCCATGAAACATTTTGCAGCTACTTCAACATACAACCTCAGAAATCAATCTAGAATAATCCCTACCCTTCAAACTATTGCAACTAAACTACATAGCTTCTCTATCCTAGCCACCAAGTTCTAGCAAACATTTCCTGAATATTTAAATAATTCTTTCACTTCTGAACACAGCTCAACTTCTTAAACAAACATTATGAATGTAAATGTTTTACTGCAGGACATATTACATAACCAAATGATATCCAAACCAAAATAATATAACAGTCTTAACTCTGTGACTATACCTTATGACATATATTTCTATTTTATATAAATATATCCATATTATGTGACTGGCCATTAACATCCAAAAATAAGCCCTCTGATCAGCCCAACCAGACCCTTGTAAATCGAGAATATACCAACAGTAAAAGTCTGGCCGCTATGGCCAGACTTTATTAGTATATACAACTTCCAGTCATAACTCTCAACTGTACATATTTTCACAGAATGCCCAGATTTCTGCTTCAGATTTATGGTCCGTTTCTCATAAAAGTAAGTGTTTTTTTTTTTTTTTTTTTGCAAATCATTGAAGGTTAATATTAGAAAGTAATGACAGACGTCTGAGTTTGACCTCATACCCTTCATGAAATTAATGTTAATGTAAAACCTGTTCTATTTATTTTCTTAAATTGTAACAACAATACTTAAAAACTGTCCCGACTTTTGGACCTTTGTCCCCCCATTATTTATGGCTTTGTCCAGGTTTCTTGCTTTAGGAGGGTGAGAAGTATGTTTACAAACAACAAACAATGTTGTATATCCAGGAGGTATTTGTAAGCTACTAAGTCAGCCATGATGTTCTGCAATCAAGAAGAATCAGGTACGTTAAAAAAAAGAAATGAAAAATTTACCTGATTGTTCCTGTATGTAGAACAATCACGGCTATCAATAGCTTCACCTTCTCCATCTACATTTCTTTCCAAACCACCGGTGTACTGTGTAAGCATGGGAACATAAGTCCCATAAGCATCAAGCAACTCCCAAGACATAAAATTAAAGTGGGAGAACACCACAGCACCATTATACAGTGACATCATTTAAGAAAAGTATTTTTTTTCCCTTAAATAATGTATAATAGCAATAATTTACAGATGGGTGTGGGTGATGCTGATTTACCTGCAGTTGGCTTTGTTTGGCCACTCAGGGCTTCACCCTTATGACCAAACCACACCAATCATGGGTAAATCCAACATTACCCACACCCAGCCATGGGTTATTACTATAATATCCTTCCCTTTTAAGTCTCATCCTCCCTTTGCACCTTACTAATCTCCATTCCCTGCACTTTCCCTCTTACTATCCTATTCTATTAAGTTTGCATTCATCTGTTATACCAAATGCTGTTTTAAATGTTATAGTTTTATACTTTATAATACAGTATTGTCTTATGTGTACGGTGTTCACATAAGATTTATTTTTCTTGCTTTGTCATAAATTACTTTGTTGTATATTCAACCCAGGCTGAACCTACAATTGGTAAAGTTTGATCAGTGCTCTACCCTGTTAATCAAACGTTAATAAATAAGTAAATTCCTTTAGTCTAGTGACAAGGATACATTTTGCAGGAGTGTTTAATTTTTCAATAAGGTTTTCTGGTTCAGTATTTTTCAATGCAGCCTTCATCTAATGGAAATAGCTTGGCCACTCTTTGCACATTAGATGGGGTCAGATTGGAGAGATGATAAATCAGTAAGCAAAGGCGAGTAGTATTGCTGGAATTGAATTCCACCTCAAGTCTTGGTGAGTACCTTCATGAGGTAGACCCTGATTTTTCCCAAAATCTCACCAAAGTGACACTAGACTGTATTTTATATAGCATATATCGTGGACAGAAGTAGGTCAAAAAATAAAAAAGATAGCTGGGTGCACTTATCCCAAGATAAAAAAAAAAAAGTGCCCAATCCTGGTAGGTGTTCTGGTGCCAGGAATGGAAAAAATGACGGTGTAGAATCCTGAAGACACAGAAACATTCCTACAATGGGGCCAGTCTCAGGGGGGGGGGATGCCCCACCCCCCCCAGTTGTCAAAGAAAGTAGTAGTCCACAAAAATCAAAAAAAAAATGATAGGCCAAAAAAGAGCCATAAAGATGATAGAGTGGACTATTGAAGATAAAGAAATTACATATCGTTGCTATTATGCAAGAAGTCCAGAATTTCTGGACAGAAGATGGACAAAAAAAAAAAGATTGAGAGAAATTAAAGGAAAGAAAAATACTTGCAAAAGAAAAACTGTCAAAAGCTTCAAATGCAAATTTGTGTTCATTAATGCAACAGATTTATGAAAAACATTTTATCGACCAAGAAACCTTGGGCCATTAGGAAAAAGCAGCCACTGAGGAAGTGCAAAGACATAAAGTAGAAAATCTAGAGATTTTTGAAAGGTATAAAAAAGAAATATGAACATGGTAAAGAAACAGAAATATATGTACAATATTTATGCAAAGGAGAAAGCCAAATTAATGCAAAAATAAAACGGCCCCAAAAATATTCAAAGAGAAATAAGGCAAAGTCATTCCAGATATAGAAAATGTCACAATACAAAAAATAAGATCACAGGAGGGAATGTAGAACAGAAGATTGGTAAAGCAGAAGTTATAAAATAGAAGTTGAAGTTATGGAATACCTTTGAAGTGAATGATTTATTGTAGAAAGCCCTAACACAGGTTATATCACAGCATGATGGAACTAGTCCTCTCAGTAAGGAGAAACAGGAGGAGCAGAAGACATCTGAAGAAGAGATATGGACATGGGAAAGAAAAAGAGATCTAATATGGTGCAAATATGTATGCAAAAGAGAAAGCAAAGCTTAATACAAAAAGAGCAGCACCAAATATATTTGAAGAAAAATACAGGCAAAGGCATCCTGATATGGAAAACTTTACAATACAAAAAATAAGAAAACAGAGGAAAAGTAGAAGAGAGGATTAGTAATGGAGACGTTAAAGAACTAAAAACTGAGGTTATAGATCACTTGGGAAGTGAAGGATTTAGTGTAGAAAATCTAACTCTGATAACACCACAGCCAGATAGAGCAATGGATCCCCAAATTAAGGCAAAACCAGTGAAGCAGAAAACATTTAATCAGTTGCCATATTAAGATACTTTGGGGGCTTCCATAGGAAGCCAGTACAAAAGTTTAGTTGGAGTTGAACAAGGGAAGGAACAGAAAACTGTGGCAACTCTGATGCAGTCAATGTTGTGGAGTGATAGGCCAGTGAGTTTCTATATGAAAGAGCAACTGATGACAACGGATGAAACAGAAGAGAATGTGGCACAGGAAGATGCTTTGGAACTTTCTACAGAATGCCCACAGAAAACAGAGAACAAAGAATATGCCCTCAGTTTAGAAGAAAATATGAGAAGAGTTGCTTGATTTAATAGAGAGAGACATACATATTAAGATCAATGAAAGAAATAAACTACAGAAAGTCAATAAAACCCAAAAAGTTAGACGTTTGATAAAACAAATGAACGCCGTAATTAAGACTGTTTTATAGAAATTCATGCAATATAACAGCAAGTTAACAGGATATATTACTGTGCATCTGAATTAACCGACAGTCTTACCACAAAAACACATGGCAGTAAGGGAAAGGAAGAGGAGAAATCAAAGGTTCCCTATTGATTTGTTGACAGCTTAGGTTGTTGAATACATATTCGACACCTAAGTGTCGAATGCTTAAAATAGTGAACGGCCACATCATCGAATTCTTTCCTCAGGAAATAATTTGCGTGGCCGTTCTTGGGGATTTGCCCTTTCTGCAATGTAGAGCAGTCTGAGAGTTAGTATATTTAGTTAGGGGGTGCAGCCCCCCACTATGTTTGAGTGTGTTTATTTTGTTTGCGGACAGCCAAGTGAATTCTTTCCCTAGAAAAGAATTTGATGATTTGGCCACTCGCTATTTTTAGCTTTCGACGCTCGGGTATCGATGAATTTGGATTCGACAACCTAAGTTGTCGATGTTATGATATAGACGCAAATCAAATGCCATTATGGAAGTATCGAATAGCGAAAGCTATAAAGCAATTAAGACCAGCAGTCACTGTTAGAAGAGTACAGAAGAGGGAACAGATCAACAAATATACTCAGATATAGAGAATTGGGAAACAAGGCAAAGGGAATTGAAACACCATAAAAAAAATATATATATATTTTGGAGAAATATCTATAAAGATCCTATGGAACATAACAAAGATGTTGAATGGATAGAAGAAGTAAAAGAAAGGTTCAGATGTACAGGATATGAAATGGGATGACATAACGGCCAGAGAAATTGAAACAAAGTTAAGAAAAGCTCTTAAATGGAAAATCCCAGGCCCAGATGCACTACCTAACTTCTGGCTAAAAGTATCAACATCTTTACAGGAAGCTTTAGCCATGATTAAGAAAGTACAGTTGTGTAAAATCTTACCATCACGGTAGATGTATAGTTGGGACAGTGGCCTAATGGTTAAGGTGTTTGCACAAACACAAGGTGCAGGGTTTGAGTCTCACAGGGGATAATTGGCTAGGCTTAAAATGGCTTGCAAGGGCAGTTAGCCTAGTACTAATCTATAAACCTATAACCTATAAACTTGCCTTCACCACTGCAGTATTCCTTACAAATGGGATTCCCTGCCGTGAAGCCCACCATCCGGCCAGTTTACCAAAGTCTACCATAGCTTTAAGGTACGCTGAATATCACCTGCACACTCCTTGTGAAGGGTAGTGCATAAAGGTAACGTTCAGGCATACCATCCTCAGGACTGATTGCCCCAGTAGAAACAGGAGTCCCAGGAAAGCCAAGGAGAACCTGCACATTCAGGAGGGAAAAAAGACCAGGGGGATGGAGGGAGTGAATACTGCAGTGGTGAAGGCAGGGACATCTACCATTATGGTAAGATTTTACACAACTGTACCTATGTCCTTACATTCACCGCTGCAGTATTCCTTACAAATGGGAGATTGCCAAAGCTCAAGAAGAAACTTGAGAGGAGAAAGCATCCAATAAGCCATGAAGAATGCCAGCAGCAAAACCAATTCTGGCTCTGGAGATACCATCCAACTGGTAATGTTTGGTAAAGGTATGCACAGAAGTGCAGGTAACAGCTTCAAGAATTAACATCTAAGCCTTTGAAAAAAGCACCAGAAGAAGACACCTCTAGTGGAATGAGCCTTAATTGAAAAAGGAAGGCTCTCACCATGAAAAGTGTAACAAAAGAAAATAGCCTTTGAGATCTAAGTGGAAATAGTTTGCTTTGAAAAAGCCAAACTTAAAGACCTAGGATGAAAGGAATAAATAACTGGCCAGATTTTTTGATAGTTTTATCCAAATAAAATCTAAGCTGTCTATGCACATCTAAGGTATGCAGCATCCTCTAACTTGCAGATTGTGAAGAGGGAAAACAAATTAGGTGAATTAATAGACTAAGTGAAAACTCATTAACCACCTTGGGCATGAAAGAAGGATTAGTACAGAAGGAACATCCTGTTCCCATGAAATAATAAAAAAGGTGGACAAGCCATAGGGGCATGCAACTCAGACACCCATCTGGCAGAAGTAAGAGCTAACAAAAGAACAGTCTTCCAAAAACAATGTTGCAAGGAAGCTAGTGGGTCCAGGGCACGAGAGAGACACCAAGTAGAAAACCTATTCTATTTAGACAAGTAGGATTTCCTAGTAGTAGGTTTCCTGGCCTCTTGCAGCACGTCCTCAGAAAAAAGGTGTCTAAGAGGGGTCAAAACACTATCACCCACAGTGTCAGTTGAAGTGTGGACAGGTGGGGATGGATAAGAGACCCCTCCTCTTGTGTGAGGAGATCCACCCTATAAGGTAACTTGATGATTGACCTTGGCTAGATGCAAAAGTAAAGGGGAACCAGTGTTGTGGCCAAATGGGAGTCACCAACAAGAATTTGGAAGCATCCTGTTGAATCTTGAACAGGACTCTCGGAATGAGAGGAAGAGGAGGGAAGGCATAAAGAAACATCCCCTTCCAAGAAAATGAGAGGGCGTCCACCTTCCATACCAGAGGACCTGGGACTCTGGCACAAAACAGAGGAAGTTGTCTGTTCAGAGGGGAGGCAAAGAGATCTACTTGAGGAGTACCACACTGGTGAACAATGTCCAGAATTACCCTGTGAAGGATCCATTCATGGGATTGAGTGAAGGACCTGCTCAGATTGTCTGCCACAACATTCTGATCTGAAGAAATGTAAACTGCCTAAAGAGTTGCTTGATATTAGATACCAGATCCCATGCCAGAAGTGCCATCCGGCCAAGATCTTGTTACCCCATTTGTTAAACATACCATATGATTGTGGTATTGTCCATGAATACCTTGAGATGCCCAGGAGAGAAGAGAGGATGAAAGGCCTGAAGCGCCAGCATAAGAGCCCTCATCTCTTTGATGTTGATGTGCTCCTTCAGCTGATGAGGCGACTGTACTCCCTGAATCCTCAGGGAGCCACACGTTGCTCCCCATCCCACATCTGAAGAGTCTCTGAACAGATCCTGAGAGGGAAGAGGAGGCTGAAAGGGATGCTCTGGATTCAGAGACAACTGCTGAATCCACCACAGAAGTTCTTTCTTGAGACACGGGAGAAAAGGAACCAGAAAGTCTAGAGGATGTGCATGCTGAAGCCACAATGACTTCAGAAACCACTGGAACTTCCTCATGTGGAGTTTGGCCAGAGGGAGCATTAGAATGGTGGAAGTCATGAACCCCAGAGTTCACAAACTCCCTGGCTGTAATAGAGGCCAGGGGAAGAAGAATTTGAAAGAAAGAAATGAGAGTCGATGCCTTTGGAGGAGTCAAGGATGTCAGCATTGGCACCATTTGAATCCTGCAATCCAGAAAGACATGATCCTGGGAAGGAGTCAGAGAAGACTTTTTGAAGTTTATTGTGAACCCCAGACTCTGAAGAAGAGAAATGGTAAAACGAAGATTTTGCAAAAGGACCTCTGGAGATGATGCCTGAATCAGCAGGTCATTAAAGTAAGGAAAATATGGATCCCTTGATGCCTGCAAAAAGCAATCACAGGAGTGAGGCATTTTGTGAACACCCCTGAGGCAGTAGAAAGGCCAAAGGGCAAAGCACAGAACTGAAAATGCCAGGAAGCAACAGAGAAATGCAAAAATCTCCTGAAAAGACGATGGATTGGAATATGGAGATGAGCATCCTTAAGGTCCAGAGACACCAGAAAGGCCTGAGGGAGCAAGAGAAGGAAAAAGGGACTGAAGGGACAACATCCAAAAGAAAGGAAAGATTTTTAAATGGAAGAGGTCTACAATAGGTCTCCAAGTACCTTCTTTTCTGAGCACTAGAAACATTCTTGAATAAAACCCTTTCCCCCTTTGGGACACGGGTACCTCCTGAATAGTACCCTGAGACATGAGGTCTCGAAAAAACCTCTGGGGAAAAAAGGAAGTTCCTCCTGAAGAGGATGGGGAATACCCATAAAAGGAGGGTGGGAAATCCAGACCATGAAGTACCCTTATCGAATGATTGACAGAACCCAAGAATCCTGGATAATTCAGAGCCAAACAGGAAGAGAAAGGCAAAGAGAGAGAGGAATGTGGCTGGGAACGGGTGGATAGTCAGACAGAACCTGGCTTGTCAGGAAAGGAAGGCTTAAGAATCCCTGCAGTCTGGTCTTAGCAGGAGGAGTCCATTTACTACCCTTTTTACCTTTAGAAGGAGGGCGAGATTGCCTACGAACAAAGGCTGGCTTAGTTTTGCTGAAATTTAGGCACAGGAGAAACAGACATGCTGAAGCTCCTGTGAAGCCTTTCACTTGTCCTGAAGAGACTTAAATAAACCAGCAGCCACTTCACCAAACAATATTATCCAGAGGAGCATCCATCATCATCGGGCAAAGGTTGAAGCTGAAGCCATGAATATCTCCTCAGAACTGAACCAGAAGCAGCAGCCCTAAAAGAGGCATCTGCTGCATCGTAATTACATTTGATAGAATTACAAACTACCTGAGAGGAAGTCTCAAGCAAGGACAGAACAGAAGATTTACTCTTGAGTCTGGAAGATTAGATAGTCTCTGGCAAGTCTGAGAAAGAAGAGCCAAGACATACCTAGAGATATGGGTCTGATAATGAACCCTAAAAGCTAGTGTAGCGGAAGTATAAACCTTCTTACCCAGCCAAATCTATGGTTACTACTGTCCTTGTCAGAAGGCAGTAACTTGGACGAAGGAAGCAATTGATGCTGCTTATCAGAGGTACAGACATCACAGAAGGGTCAGCAGCAGGACATTGAAACAAAAAGGAACAGTCCTCGGACACCCTGTAAAGACTTCTTGGGAGCAGGGGGCAGAGAATCCAGCGCTTTAGAAGCATTGGAAAAAACATCCAATAAAGCAGGCAAGACAGGAGGAATGGCCACAGGTTTAGGAGATTCCATCTGCAGTAACTCATAGTACATCTTATGGCTATCCGAAACCTGGACACAATCCCATTTAAAACATTCCATCATCCTAGAGATTGTGTCCCCAAAGGAAATTTCCTCAGAAGGATTATCTAGAGTAAAAGAATCCTCCTTAGACCCATAGTCTAAAGGAGAAGGAATCTGGGTAGAATAAACAAGGGAGTCATCATCAGAATCTACCTCAGAAGAATGCAATTCTCTGGGCCTTTTAGGGGAAGAAGAGGACCAAGGAGGAGCAGGAACTGAAACCCCTTGAGGCTTCAATGACAGTAAAGCATTAAATAACCCCTGAATAAAGGCCTGCCACTCACTTTGTGGATCCCTAGGAGCAGAAGTTACATGATTAGTTTTCTGTTTCTTTTTTTATGGGGACATCCGTCCTAGAAACCTGAGAAGGCCCAGACTCAGGAAGGCATTCCACAACTGAAGTAGGAACCTCTTCCCTAAAGAGAAACTGTGGTACCCCTCTAAGACCCCTTGGAAACAGTCAACCGTGGTTCCCTCTGAATGCCTGAAATGAACACATGCAAAGCCTCATTGGACGTACTGCCTGCCAGATCCTCATCAGTCTGAAACCCAGATGTGGTAGAAGAATCTGACAAAACAACTGGGCAAGACTCCAGGTTCATAATAACCTCAGGAGAAACTCCCGGCAGAGGCTGGACAGCGGAAGATTGTGGTCTTACCTTATGTACCTTCTTCCCTAACTGCTGACCTCTGGGTTGGAAGTTCCATTCATAGTATCTGCAGCAAGAAGATTAAAACCCTGGTTCTCAAGATACAAGGAAAGGAAGAAAACCTACTACAGAGAGTTTTGGGGACAAACGGCTGACAAATTGAACAAGGCATATGGTCATGAGCAGCACCTAGGCAAAAAAGACACTTATCATGGCTGTCTTTATAGAGAATCAGTCCCCCACACACTGGCATTTACCCTTCCTGGATGACATTAACCCCAAGCAGCAAAAAACAAACAGAAAAAGTAACCAAAAACTGAACTAGGTACTTATCTGCAACTGTGAGGAATCCAGCAAACAGAAATAAGCAGAGGAATGCCAACAAACAGAAAAACAGTCAAAAAAATGGACAGAGGTAAATGATTAAAACAGCATTCAGGCTGGCAGCAAAGAAGTTCTGAGGATGGTATGCCTGAACATCATCTTTATGCCCTACCCTATGCAAGGAGTGTGCAGGTGACGTGCAGCGTACCTTAAAGCTACGGTAGACTTTGGTAAACTGGCCAGATGGTGGGCTTCATGGCAGGGAATCCCATTTGTAGGAATACTGCAGCAGTGAATGCAAGGGCATCTATTTATATGCACACCCCGAACAGACTGCAACCTGGTTAACAACAGGAAAAATGATATTCCTACTTGGGAGCGAACCTACAAGCTATCCTAAAAACTATAGACCAACAACTTGCCTTCCGATGCTATAAGCTATACACTGCAATTGATGTCGACAGAATTTATAGCCATTTAGATGAAAACTCAATCATGGAAATAGAACAAAAGAGTAACAAAAGAAAGTCAATCATGGAAATAGAACAAAAGAGTAACAAAAGAAAGTCAATCATGGAAATAGAACAAAAGAGTAACAAAAGAAAGTCAATCATGGAAATAGAACAAAAGAGTAACAAAAGAAAGTCAATCATGGAAATAGAACAAAAGAGTAACAAAAGAAAGTCAATCATGGAAATAGAACAAAAGAGTAACAAAAGAAAGTCAATCATGGAAATAGAACAAAAGAGTAACAAAAGAAAGTCAATCATGGAAATAGAACAAAAGAGTAACAAAAGAAAGTCAATCATGGAAATAGAACAAAAGAGTAACAAAAGAAAGTCATATGGAACAAAGGATCATTTTTTGTTAAATACAGTCATAATGGAGCAATCTAAGTATGGCATGGCTAGACTACAAAAAGCATTCAACAGCGTCCCACATTCATGGCTAAGAGTGCTTAAAAGTGTATAAGATCTATACCCTACGTGATTGATTACATTACAGCGACCATGAAGTGATGGCAAACCACTTTGTAGTTAAGCCATGATAAAGGACAAGTTATTATTCCAGTGATTAAAAATTCAAAGGGAGGTATTGGAGGGTGACTCTGTCGCCGCTGCTCTTTTGTCTTGCCCTTAACACATTAAGCTGTCTACTTAACAGATTAGGTCCTGCCTACAATTTGGCTCCCCGAAAACATCCAACTGTAATCATTTTTTTTATATTCTTTTGTGAATGATTTTAAACTGTATAGTTCATCAGATAAATAGATGAAAGTACAACTGCAATTGGTTAAAACTTTCTCAGATATAAAAATGTCATTTGGTTTTGATAAATGTGCAAAATCAACATGTAAAGCAGGGAAGCTGCAACACCAAGAAGATACCAGTCTGGGACAGGAATGTGATGTAAAACAACCTGAGGAGGAGGGAGTTTGTAAATACTGGGGAATTGATGAAGGATCACCAATAAAAATGAACAAATGCAAATAAGAGTATGGATTATTTTAGAAGACTACAATTAATACTGAAAACAGCACTGATGTCCTGGAACGAAGTCCAAGCTATAAACCAATCTGTTCTTCCTGTCCTGACTTGGGTTTTAGAGTGATTGACTGTCCCCAAAACGTGTTGGGATTGGTTGGACAGGAAAGCAAGAAGGATGTTTCATGTTTATCAAATGATTTATAAATATGTGTATACCAAGACTTTATATTCCCCATTCTGAAGGAGGTATGGGCTTCCTCGAAATTGATTACATGTATAGATCTGCAATCGTAGGACTGCATACATATCTGCTGACCTCACAAGACTCTAACATAGTGGAAGTTTTAAAACATGAGGAGAATAAGTGTAAGATGACTTCCCTGTTTAATTTGGCAGAAGATATCTATGTGAAGTGGGAATGGAAATCAAACCAGAAGTAGATAAAAATCAGGCAGCAGCTGAATGTGCCAAAAAACAAAAGAAAGAATATAAGGTGAAGGATCAGATGAAAAGGCAAGAAATGTGGAAAATGCATAAATATAGTTGCAAGTACAGAAAACTCTTGAAACAACCTCATGTTGATCAGGATCAAATACAGGAATGGTTAAGAAGAGGTAAATTTTAAACCAAAGGACAAAAGGTTAATATTGGCAGCCCAAGGTAGTGGAGTACATACACTTTGGTTTGCAAAGTTCATTGAACATGTGGGAGAAGCATACAAATGAAGGTTTTGTAACACAGAACTGGAAACAGTCACACATCTTGCTGCTGGCTGTGATACACTAATGGCAGAAGGACTGTATACTGAAAGGCATAATAATGTGGTAAGACTGTTGCATTGGGGATTATGCATACATTATAATAGTGAAGTAACTGAAAAGCATTGAAAACATGAGCCATAAAGCATTATAGAAAATGTAGTTTAGAACACATGGGATTACCCATTACCAACAGTTCAAAGAATAGATGCAAGAAAACCATATATAATAATCCATGAAAAGAAGACGAGCAGCATTGATCACTGAAATTGCTACACTCTGCGACTACATTGTCTTATGTACAGAGCGACACAAAGTCATAAAATACCAGGATTTGCAGGCAGAAATGAGGGCAATGTGGAAGGAGGATACTAAGACAGTTCCAATAGTAGTAGGAGCAACAGGTCTTATAAAAAGAGTTTACAATTGTACTTAGATATGTTACGGATACATGTAACTCCATAGGAATTGCAGGAGGAGTCAGTTCTAGGCACATTGCAGGTGCTGTGAAGTGCACTCCTGTCTGACATCAAAGACTGAAACAATACTAATTTCATGAACTTTAATCATACATTGACTTAGGAATGGGGTCTATTCCTGCCATGGTATTAGAAATCCAAAAGATCTGGAGAAATTAGTGTGTCAGAAACAATAGTATAGGACCTCTTGATATACATGCTGCCCCTTTCTTACATTTCTGTCTAGAAAGAGGATTGCATTTTCACAATGTGAAATCTTATGACTAGAAGTTGAACTTTTAAAAAGTTTTAGGTTATGAGTTAATGTCATAAGAAATGTGAGATGAAATTTTGCCATATTTAAGAATTATAATATTACATTAAATATGGTGAATATAAAGTTATCATTTTCAGTGCATATTTTTATTTTAAACTTAAGCATTATTAATTATTAATAATTAATCATTATTAAGCACCTCGTGAATGTGATAGCTCTATTCAAAAACGTTTCTGTACAAAATATTATATTTTTACTAATTTTTCATTTCTTTTCTCTTTGGCCAAATAAAAAGTTATATAATGTCCACATTTACAAGACAGTAAGATCATAAAGAGGTTATGCTAAATTTGGAATTTGGAGTGTAAAATATTATAAGTCACCACCGTCAGAACAGTTAGAAAGTTAAAACACAGCATTTCCTTTCTAAATTCCATCTTTAAGCAGTATTTTCACTGCTCAGTATTGTCTCAAAAATATAGAATATTATCATCTTTCAGAGTGCTCAAAATGTAATAACGATTTGTCTAGATACATGCCAAATTATGTTCTGTACACTGAAAGATTCTGTGCTTGCTTTTAAAAATATTTTAAATAACAGATGTAAACATTTCACTAGTACTTGTTCATCAAATGTTACACTGAAGTTCTGTGGAACAGTATGAATGAAGAGTACCTAACTTATTTATTTTTTTTATTTTATTTATTTATCCTTTGTTGACAAGGTTAGTTCAACTAGGCTAGTAGCCTATTTTCAGGGGATACCCTAGATGGTATTTATACTTCTAGGGGAAATTTGGCCAAGGCATCAGGAAACCTTTTTCAAGAAATGAATATTTGTGATTAACAAGATGGGAGATTAAAAAGACAGATGCTGTGGGATCTTTTACATTTATTGTAGGTTAGTTCCACTAGGCTAATAGCCTCTTTTTCAGAGGATACCCTTGATGGTATTTATACTACTAGGGGAAATTTGGCCAAGGCATCAGGAATCTTTTTTTAAGAAATGAATGTCTGTGATTAATAAGTTCTTAACAAGATGGGAGATTAAAAAGAGATATTTTACATTTATTTTTTACATGTATCATCTACCATTTAATCCAGTAAATTCAACCTTCTAACTGTGGAAGTTTTCATACTTTTTTTACCCAAAACTAGACTTCTATTAGAATACCTAACAAGCAATAAATTTATCATATCAAGACATAACGTACTACATTTCATGTTTTCTGTCGTTTTGCAAAACTGCCATCTTCATCTGATGTTCCTTTCAAATGTTTGCATGGTGCTTGCCACATCATAAATATAATCTACAAACACCAAAGTTAACTATTTAATTTTTATTAACTAAATTATGTTTTGTCCAGGTGGGTGGATTAAGCCAAAGAATAGTTTCCATACATGATCTCTCTAGAAAGCATGAGGGGGAACATGGAAATTGTTAAAATTTTAACTACTGTTCTCAGTAGCTGTGATGGTAGTGGGTAGGGACTGAATGAATGAAACTGTGTCTGACAGTAAATGCTATCTTTCCCAATTGACTCCTTCCACTAATCCTCTTTTCCTGAACCCATAAAAAAAGTAATGAAATACTATTAAAAAACGATTAACAAATGTGTCAGTGATACTCAGCTGTGAAAGTGGTTGTAAGAACAGCAACTGACATTTTATACATCAGGGTGATGTGAAATGCTGACAAACAGCTGTTAACTGTGTGATAAGGTGTATGTCTGCTTGTCGTCATTTTATTTCATGCATGTCTAAAAGGTTTGTATTTGAAGGTTTTGAATAAAGTATGTCTGCTTGTCATCATTTTATTTCATGCATGTCTAAAAGGTTTGTATTTGAAATGTTTAGAAGTTTGTTATAACATATAAGGGGGTCCCCAGCCCCTTAACCCCCCCATCTTCAGTACACTCTTTTTTTGATTGCATAAAATGTATGCAGGTTGGTTAAGGAGCGGCCCCCACCCCCATATGTTAAAATGCTTTTTAAAAGAAAGCACTGTTAGAGATGCACTAAAAAAAATCAGTTTTGACAGCAGTCATAATGATTTGATCAAAAACATCTGAGGTTTAGTTTAATATTAATTGTAGATAGTGAAAACATAATAAATGCCTTGTCAGAGAGTATTGAAATGTAGATGGTAGAAATGTGCTAAACATATTTTCTATTAGTTGTTAGTTGCAGGTTTACTAGCAAATTCCTTCTAATGGGCATACATTGCATTCTTGCTTATCTGCAGTGTGGGGGTTAAAAGGGCAATGCTTCCTACTGTCCATCCTGGCATGGGAGTGGTAGTCATAACCTTTAACAGCCATATGGAATACATCAACAGGAAAAAAGTACAGAACTCTAAGCAGTTATGAAACAGGCCAATGAAAAGACTCAGTTGGAATTGTTAGTCAGTCATGGCATGCCTACTGATCTGGGATATTCAATTATTTGTACAAAAAACAACAAAACAGCAAGTTACATTTTGTGAGAAAATTATTTGATTAAATATAGATAAGTGCATTGGTAAAATTCAGTGACAAGTGGATGATATAGCTGACAGTCTTATGAGGCATGTTTGCACAGCATCCATAATACCTGAATCCAGATCTGTGAGATGGCCATTTTAATCAGCCTTGTAATTTTATTTCATTTATACACTTATATGTAAATAAGGCAAAATTTGATTTCATTGTCTAAGATAAAAATTAAATGCAACTACCAACAATTTTCTTAGCAAGTTTAACTAAAAATGTAATCATGCAATGGCAAATGTAATTTTTCAACAGCATTTTGTAGGTGTAATTACTAAATCTTGGACTAAATACCTTACACAAATCTTTGGTTTAAAACTCTCAAAACTGCAAGTTTCTGAGATAGTGTGTTGCATAAGAGTACAGGCCTCAGATCTGTCCTTCTTTTGGCTTTTACCCGGTTAGGGGTCGCCACAGTGGATCAGCTGTCTGCTCATGATTGGCAGTGAAGTTTTACGGTGTTGAGTTGCCAGCCCGGCACCCAACCTTCCACAGAAGGCACACACTCATGCCTAGGGCCAATTTAGAGTGTCCAATCCACCTACAGCATGTTTTTGGGATGTGGGAGGAAACTGAAGCACCCGGAGGAAACCCATGCGACCACAGGGAGGACATGCAGACTCCGCACAGAAGGCACCCCAGCCGAGGATCAAACTGGAGAACCTCTTGCTGTGAGGTGGCAATGCTAACCGCTGCACCACCGTGGCTGCCCAGGCCTCAGATGTGTCCTCCTGCCACCAAAATGTCAGATGCAGGGGTATGGCCCTTAAATACTGTACCACTGGCAACAATTTATTTGTGATATTCAGGGCTATAATCTCATGATCCACACCACTGTCCACCAAATAAATATGCAAGAGGCGATTGAACATGAGTGTATAGCTGATGTGTACACACTGCATCAATGACCATAAGAACGTATATCAAATGTGTACTATATTGTCAGGCTATGGCCTACACCTGTCACACCCAGCTAAAGAACAGAGTTAAAATCATTGCTTCCCTGGATTACACCCACATTGCCCAGTGTCTTCTAGTGGAATCTAATCAAGAATAGCTGAAACTTAATCAAACTATTTTGCATATGTATACAAACACACACTCTCTCTCTCTCACTCACTCACTCTCTCTCTCACTCACTCTCTCTCTCACTCACTCTCTCACTCACTCTCTCTCTCTCTCACTCACTCACTCACTCACTCACTCACACACACACACACACACACACACACACACACGCAAAAGTGATCCCCAGGAAGAAATATTGATGCTTCTGTAGTGCCTGCACCTTTTTGTGCATTTGCAGTGCATGCTAACACCAAATAGACAACTCAGTCACCAAATCTCATCATTTTTCAAATGAAGCAACCAATATATAAAATTAAAAAAATATATTGTCACGCACTCTTTTCAAAAAGGATAGATGACAATAGTCATACTAGAGCCATGAAGTTACTCTTCTAATCTAATGAGTAAATAAAATGCCAGCTACAATCTTTTGTAATTAAATACATTAATACACTTTTCATACGTCGAGCAAAAGAAAGGAAAAGAAAGCACAGGAAAGGATGAAATAAAAGATTTCAAGGCAATTGTTTACTTTAAGAAAAAACATCATAGTTCATGCAGGTGTGGGCACTTCTGTCTTGATTAACATTCCAATGGACTTTAAGTTCAGCATGTTGGTTAGGATGTTTTTTAAATATATTTATTTTGTGAACAGTAAAAAGTTTAAGAAGATTTAAGAAAAAAAATTAAACTCAAATATCAGGCATTACTGACTTAATGATCATGAAAGACTATACATATCCAGCAAGGGAGCTGCTGTCCCCCTGCTGCACACAATTTTAAGTTCTACTGCCTTGAAGTCCTACTCTGTGAGGATTGCAAGGGGCAAACCCCGGATGGAAAGTAAGCTATTTCATCTCTCATCTTGTTAAGAACACCTTGTTAATTACAAATATTGGTTTCTTGAAAAATAAGAGGTTTGAAACTATAATTACAATGTTGGCCCATGTCACAGAAAGGGGAGGACTTGCTACTATGTATTGTGATATGTCCTAATATAAACAACGGCCCATTTTAAATTGATAGTTGACAACAAAAAATATAACTGTCTAAAACAGTCTTATTTCTACTGTTTTCTAGAGAATACCATAGCCCAACTAGTACTTAGTCTCTAAAACCATTGAGTAGCTACAGGTGACACACTGGTTTATTATCCAGGTTTGAATTTACTGACTCTGTGACAACAGACTGCATTTTCTCTCCTCTATAGTCTCTGCAAACATGCTTCCAGGCTTGAAAAGAGTTGATCACGTCAATAATCCTAACTAAACAGGAAGATATCACTCCTTGTTTAGTTTTCTCAGCAAGATAGAGATTTTATAAATCTAAACAGTTTTCCAGTCAAACAGGGAAAAAGAACTACAGCCCAGTTCAGCACTCCTTAGAAGTTCGCAATTAATATCAAAACAGAATTCTTCTCTGTTTTATACCAAACTGCAGAGAACATAGTGTCCATTCTGATATATGCGAACATGAAAACGGTTCCATTTTGATATACGCAGCTGCATCATTATTGAAGAGAACAGTTACAAATTTCACACATCTAATAAAATGTGTAGCTCTTTGTATTTCTGTATCTAAGAAAATGTACAACTCTTGACCTAGACTTTTTACAAAAGGGACTTAACCATGACAGAAAAGTGGAATAAACAACCATACCCAAGACCCTCCTCTGGCAATGAATGAAGTAGCACAGTTTTGTCTTTGAAAAATATGATTAATGTGCCTTTTCATGTAATAAAGAACTACTGCTACACAACACAAATGATAATTTATCCAAACATCTAAGAGCAGAATGATAAATCCCTTTTAACCTTTTTCATAATTTCTTACTGCAACCTGAATAAATTAATATATTATAATTAAAACAGATGCAAATGTTCTCCCAATAATATTTTGATATAATAAAAAAAAAAAAAATCAACAATCACAAAAATTGCTATTGAATGTGACTTCTCCAAACCCGCAGTGGGTGAAAAAATGAATTAAAAAAGGAGACTTGCCAAAAGCAAGACATTTTTTACTAATATTTTAAAATTCTTATTTTATTTATTTTTTGTTATAGTAAGAGTAGAGAGATAACCCTGTACCCTTCCTTAATTTAATCAACTTTGAAGTCAGTGTGTCTTGGGAGAATGAGGAAATAAGTCCACATCAGCAAACTTGGATTAGTACTTAAGGTGATCATTTAAAAACACACACACACACACACACACACACACACACACACACACACACACACACACACACACACACACACTCACACGTCTCGCATACCAGGGACAGTGAAAGCACAAACGCTGGCCAAGGAGTCCATAACAAGTTTAACAGGGACTTGGTTATGTGAAAGCATACACCTGAAATAGCTCTGGGAGTTTAGATATTTCAGTTGTTGTGTCTTTCGGCTTTTCCCGGTTAGGGGTCACCACAGTGGGACTCCGGTCCGCTAATGATTGGCAGTTGATTTTTACGTGCTGAGTTGCCAGCCCTAATGCACAACCTTCAACGAAGGTACGCCCATTCACGCATGTCTCCACGCAGAAGACGCTCTAGCTGAGAGTCGTACCGGTCAGCGTCTTACTGTGAGGCGACAACGCTACCGCAGCACCACCACCACAGTTCTAGTTTAGATAGTTCAGTGATTTTGTTAATTGCTAAAGAAAAATGAGAATAATCCAAAAAAGAAGACCCTCCATTTCCAGTATCTGCATCTAAAAAAGCTGCGATTTCCTTTGTAGATACAAAGTGAACCACCTGATTCCAGTGGGGGGAGGAGAATTATAGTTCCCTAACCTATATATGAGATTATGGTTCATTTGATGTACAGCACATTTCATTGAAAAATTAAAAAAAAGTCACATTCAGTGTAAAACACATTATATCAAAACCATAAAACATTGAATTATATTTCTCTGAAAATGTCACAAACTAAATATATATACAAAAGTTTTTTTTTTTTGTTTTGTTTTTTTGAGGTGCAAACCCACCCAACTCATAAATATACTAACCACACAACCTGACACACTGAATCACTGCTGCTGCACAAACTTCTAGACATGGAGGTACAACATAACCGCGGGCACTACCAAGGAACTAATGCTGATAATATTAAACTGCATTGTAACTCTTGTCTGCCAAAACCACACCAACATTCATTTTATACAGACCTGCACAGTTTTCCAAGAATTCAAGCAACAAGTTTATAGCCTAGAAGGTTATAGCAATCAATATATGATTAGTTCTCAATGTCACAAAATATAGAAAGCCAAACAAGATGAAGCAGTAAAATTAACATGGGTACAAAATAGGCTGGAAGGAACCCTAGTTATCTCCCAGGAGAAGAGGGCATTTACTAAACACATTAATGTAAAATATCTGGTGCCTTTCAAGAAAAGTGCTAATTGCTGGCTGCTTTAAGAAACTGAAGGAAGGGGGTTAGCTCAAAACCTAACAGCAACCATATGGCTACAGTTTGCTAGGTAATGTGAGTGGAGAAATGACGGACAAGTGTGAGCACTTCTGGTGCCATTGGGGGATTGAGAAAGAGCCTATGAAAGTGAGAGAGGTAAACTGAAGAAAGAAGGCTAGCTCAAAATCTAAATTATCTTACTTTAGGTGACTGAAATTGCTAAGAGTGAGTGAACTCAGAAACAAGATTGAGGGTGATTAGAGCAAGGCAGCCACAGTGATTCAAGCAGGTATACTGATTAATGTCTGGGTCAGAGGTCACTGTATGACAGAAGGCACTGCTGAGCTACGAGTACAGGCTGTGGTTTGCAAATTTATTTTACATCAGATTCAGTAGGATTTTATTACAAATTAAATATATACATACAAGTAAATGTAATCTACATGTGTGTGTGTCTTCATGGAGACGTATTCTCACATGCATGCTCACACCCACGTACATACAAATCTGTGTGCATGTGTGGTGCACATGAATGTGTGTGTATGAATGGCATCCAGGATTACAGGTAGAGGCATGCTTAATAGTATGAACCAAGAAGTGTGTGTCAGCATATAGAGCTAGCCCATGTCACCAACTTCCCTGAGTTTACAAGTCCTGTACCTGTCTGTTCTGTACTAATGGTTTTGCCACTGGCTGGTTTGTCAGTGCAAATAGCAATAGTGACGGGGCATCCTTGCTTCATATCATTTTTATCCTGAAATAATCTGAGATGAAACTGCCCATCCGAACACAAACTGTAGACATGATATACCTTCCCCTGGCATTTGGGTAGAATGGAATGAGAAGTTAGACTTGTGAGAGTAGTACTGAATGTTTTCTCAGCATCTATGCTGACTGTAAGTAGAATGTTATTTTATGTTACCGCTGTCCTACTGCCAATTACCTTCTTAATTTTATCCTACAACTGTGGATTTGATATTATCCTGTGTGTCTAATTCTGGCATGAAGCCACAGTCACATATATGTATCAGAAAATGAAGTAAGAGTCTGTTTAGATGCCTTGAGTACCACAGAATGAAAGGTTTGTATGAGTTACACTAAGTGGGGTCTTTGCCAGGTTTACGTAGCAATGTTATGGCAGCCAAATCCAAGAAGGTTGTCTTTCCTTTGATTGCTGTTTTGCATTACATGTGACAACAATTGGGTATAAAGATTGTGCTCACAAAAACTTGTAGACTTGAAGAAATCACATTGTCCTGGGGCATTTCACTTTCTGAGATTATACACGGCCTACTGAGGATGATACCCAGACAGTGAAAGGGGAACCATTAATGTGGTGAATTATTTTGTGGTTAGGGTTTTACAATGTAATGTGAAATGGAGTGCGCTGATGTGGAATGAAGAAGGGGAACTCGCATAATCACATACTGCGGTGTTGTAATGCTATAAATATTTTAATATGGTGGTAAGGTTACTAAAGGTTATTAACCACAACATGTGCATATGGACTTAGAATGCCTTAGATAATGTGTTGAAATTGCTGTAATCTGAGTTCCCTGACCAACTTTTTGTGCTTGAGGGGACATAGCATAAATCTACTGTTTTATTTTTTTAGAAAAATGGTTTTTATTTCCAGTCTTTTAGACAGTGAGTCCTGCGTCTTTAAGGGCTTAACAAAGCCTTCACAAAGGGCCTCCCACCCTGAATAGGAGAAGCAGAAAATGTTCAGCAATGACACAAGTCATCCATCCTGAGTACGGAAACTAAGTTTCCAGTCTGACTGACTTGATACACATTGCTGTGGCATGCAAGTTAGTGCCTCACGTTCCTGAAAAATTTGTATAATAGAATAGAAGAGAGTCAGGGTTAAAATTCTTTAAGGCTTGTGTGTGGTTTACCTCTAGGAAAAACAGAATATCAGAGCACTGATATGATGACTTAACAGCATGTGTGGCATCACTGTATAGTTTACTGCAGAATTAAGTGCATTTTCCAAATATATACCTTGTCTGTGCTGCTGTGTGCACAATGTGTGGGAGAATTATGTGAAAAAAGGGCAGTTGCATATATTTTTGAATGTCTGTCTGTTTAAGCTGAGAAGCGTAGGTGTTAAGTTTGTCCGCCGTTGTGACTCAATGTGATTTTAAGCATTACAATCTGAACAAGCAAATAAAATATACACAGAGAATGATGTCTCCTTAAATATAATCCAGTGGGTAAGCAAATAATTCTCTTGCTGATTTGAACTTCCCATATCTGGTCATAAATAAACATTTATTATTTTGGCATTGCAGCACTATGAGAAGAGAAATGCAAGTTGCCTTTTCTTTCCATTGATTTGGAAGGATGAGCAGACCAGGATGGGACCCCATCTTGATCATTTTGAATGTTTTTTTATCAAAAAATATACATACACACCTAAATATATATACATATGTGTGTGTATACACATGCACCTAAATATACGTGTGTATATATATATATACACATACACCTAAATATGCATACATGTATGTGTGTGTATATACACATACACCTAAACGTGCATACATGTATGTGTATATACACATACACCTAAATATACATACTTGTGTCTATATATATATATATATATATATATATATATATATATATATATATATATATATATATATATATATATATATATATATACATACAAGTTCAGAAAACCACAAAATCCAGCACTCACAAATCAAACCTTGTAGCACATATTCCAAGGAAGAAGGGACCCAAAAAACACTTGTCTATCAAAAGCTTTATTCCAGTAGAACAAACATTCGAGCAGCTTACATAGTGGCCATTCGGCTTCTGCAACACAGACCGGTTTCGCCCCCTGGCGTCATCAGTGTGAATTCACCATAAAGCAACCATCAGTATTTATATACCATAACCCCTGTTGTGGTTGAAGAAACAGAGACTTTAAAGCACACATGTCAATATGCGTAATGTCTAGAAAGACATATATATTTGAAACCAGGTAAAGTGTGTGTGTGTGTATATGTATATATATATATATATATATATACACACACACACGTATGTAAATACAAATATATCTACATACATAGACACATATTAGGGAAAAACAATGACTCAAAAGGATGCAACTCAGACATTACCAATGGTCATTAAGACCAGGTTTATATAAAGCCCCTAACTTCACCATCCACATTCTCTCTTTTTTATCTAAAATCTCATGCTTAGTTAAATCAGACATCCTATTACCTTTCCCTGCATCAATTCCAACAAATAGGAATTGTGCCGAAACATGTTCCAATCTATGTTTATAAAGTGCACTTCTTTGACGCTTACAGCTTATATCACTCTAGTGCACTGCAGTTCTGTTCTTTAAACTTATCGAGGTCTGTTCGACATAAAATGCCCCACGTTGGCAGACAGCCATGTAGATTACCCACTTAGTACAAGTGATTAAGTACCTGATGTCAAAAACTTTGGATGTATTGATTGATGTGAATGACTTGGTCCGTGATATCACCCTGCAATAAACACAGTTCCCACAAGCATTACTGCCCCCTAGTGTGTCATTACACTCATTACCTTTCCGCCAATCGATCTTTTCATGCCATGAGAGTGACTCACCAATGTTCCTTCCACGTCTATAGCTAGAACAACAACTGGTTATCTATACATTGGTCAGAAAAGGGGTCAGATTTTAATACATCCCAATATTTAGCAACTTCTCTAATCTTAAAAATGTTTGTACCATAATTCACAATAAATCTGATTTTTGAACTGTTTGTCCCAGTTTGTGTAGCCTCATCATCCTGATCTATATATGTATCTCTATTTTTTAAGAAGCTATCTTTTTCATAATTTAATGCCCTGGTTTGTTCCCTTATGATGTTACCTCTGTGATAACCTCTTCTCACAAATCTATCACCCATTTTTGCTAACTCAGTTCTGCTTCACTACAGACACGCTTTAATTTCTGAAATTACGATTTTGGTATATTACAAGTAATATGCTTAGGGTGACAGCTACTAACGTCTAAATTCAATTTTTGGTGAAGGGTTTTCTGTACAAACTAGTGATCATACAACCATCTGTTGTCTTGCTTATTTTAACATCTAAGAAGTCCGTGCTATTAGTTTCAATTCTATCAGTAAATATAAGTCCAAACTCATTGGAATTCGGATATTTCACAAACTCTGCCCAAACTTTGATAGTTCCAGACCAGATACCCCAGCAGTCATCCAAATAATGACACCACATAATCAGCGTTTTTTTAAAACGGTTCTTAACACTATATATTAGTTGCCACTCTAAACACCCCATAAAGAGGTCCGTGTAAATTGGGGCAAATGTAGTGCCCCATGGCCATTCCCTTCATTTGTAGGTAACAGTCACCACAAAAATAAAATGCATTATGTTCCAACAACAAATTGTAGAAGGGTAATAAAAAATTCAACATGTTTGGGTGAAATACATACCATATACTTCAAACCAATGTTTAAGGGCCCGAATGACCCCACTATGTGGGATATTCGTGTATAAGGATTGAACATCCAGGGTACAGAGAAAGGAATCTGAGCTCACTTGCAAATCATTCATCAAACATAGGAAGTCATTAGAATCTTTTAGTCTGGCTCTAACCAGATACAATAGTGGTTTTAACTGATGTTCCAAATATACTGACAAGGGTTCTGTCAGGGAACCTCTCCCTGACACTATGTCTACCTGGAGGGTTTAGAACTGTTTTATGTATCTTTGGCAGGATATAAAATCTCGGAGGTTTGGGGTCATCCACTATAAGTTGTTTATATAGCGATTCTGATGCATCTTCATTAGACATAACATTCAAAAAAATTAATCTATTTTTCTTTTAAAATCCACAGTAGGGTCCAGTGGCAGTTTATAATAAAAACCTACAATCATTCAATTGTCTCAATGCTTCCCCCACATAATCAGCTCTTGCCCATATTACTGTTGGACCACCCTCGTCTGCCTTAACTACCACTATGATTTGTGTTATTTTTCAGCTGTGTTAAAGCACATCTTTCCAACTTGGTTATATTATCACCAAAATCTCTGAAGATGACATTCTGGTTTGTATGTAAATCATGCAATACAAAATATTCAAATAGTTTCACCCTAGGATGGTATGGTGGTTGAAAACTAGATTTCCTAAAATGAAAAACATCCGTAGAAACATTACTAACATCAGTTTTGGAGTTAAAAAAAATACTTCAAATTCAAGTTTCTACAAATTTTTTTAACATCTAAACATACATCAAACTCAGAAATAAAGCACGATGGTACATAGCTAAATCCTTTATTTAGTACACTATTTTCTTGTGAAGGTAACTCATAATCAGTTCGGTTAACTATTAAATTGTCCATGTCTTCATTTATATTCTCCACTATGTTTTCGTTAGATCCCTGAATGTTTGTTTTATGTTGCTCCCGCATCTGCCTGTGTTGTTGTCGTCCTCCTCTTCTAAAAGGGCCCCCTCTTCCCCTGGATTTCTTTTATACCTTATCCTTTGAAATGTATGAACACTGCCTACAGTGACCACAAGATACAATTCCCCTTTATTTATGGTATAGGGGCATCTATTGGCACTGTGTTCAAAGAAACTCTTAAAGTTGGGTGCTGTCTTGAAAATAAAAGTGGGTTCAGACCCAAAATGTTATAAAGAACTGTATTAACTTTAAAAATATTCCAGTTTGCTTAACTATCTCTCTTAGTTCTAATTGTTATATTGAACCACATCCCTCCTGGTAATAATATACCAATAAGAAATTCTCCTATGGGCTTCCACAAACCTTACCTTTGAGACTTGCATCTTAGGAGATGTAAATATTGATTGGAACAAACTCAATATCCCCTCTCCTTCCCTATCTAGCAACCTTTACAATTTCACTCAGACTATCCTCTCTATCACCCGACCCAACAAAATTAATCCCCCTGGATCCACCTTAGACTGGATCCTAGTCTCTAACCCTAATAAAATAACCAAATCTGGCACAATTCCTGATAGTGACCATCTACCAACCTTCATTCATCGCTCCAGCAGCTCTTCTCCTCACCAACATCAATATATCCTTACTCGCAACCTTCACAACTTTAACCCTACTACTTTCTCAAACATATTCAAACAAATGAACTGGCCTACTCTTTACACTCTTCCCTTCGATAAAGCTATAGAACATTTCAACTCTGTCTTCCTTGAAACCTTAAACTCCGTAGCCCCCCTTAGAAATAAAAGAATCAAAATGAACATAGTTCCCTGGCTGTCCAAAGAGACCAAACAAACAATGCACCAAAGGGACAAACTGTGGAAACTTCACCAAAAAAACAATTTACCCAGCACCTTGCTTCAATATAAACAGCTCTGTAACCTCTCAAAAAAGCTAATCAACAAGGACAAAAAAAACTACTACACTAAGCTCCAGTCTAATAACTATAATAATCCAAAACAATTCTGGAAGACAATAAACTCACTTCTCAGTCCAAGATCAAAAACTAATCCATGTCCCAACCCAAGTAAAACTGACCAACTAGGTTCTGAATTAAATTCCTTTTTCATCGAAACCATTTCCTCCCTCTTAAAATCTTTTCCCAATAACAACCCAGCTACCTCTCTCCCTCCCCCTTATAACCTTCCAAATAACCTTCCTCCTCTATTCAAGCTTAAATCCGTCTCCACAACTCTCATAAAAAAACTCCTATCCAAACTTAAGCCCTGCTCTAATGCTCCCGACAACATTCCCTCATTCTACCTAAAACATGTCGCAGATGGCATTGCTCTCCCAATCAGTATCATTATAAACAGATCAATAAAAGAATCCTATGTCCCTAAACTCTGGTGCTCAGCCTTCATTCTCCCACTCCATAAAGGAGAAAAAAATGCCAGCATCTCAAATTTCCACCCTATTGCCTTACTATCCCCTATTTCTAAAATCCTTGAAAAGTGCATCCACCTCCAACTTATACCATTCCTGACCCAAAACAATCTCCTCACACCTACTCAGCGTGGCTTCTGCCCCAGCCACAGCACTATAACTGCCCTAATTTCTTTCTTAGATACTGTCAACCAAGCCTGTGATTCAGGACAGCTAGTTTCTACTATTCTTGATCTGTCCAAAGCATTTGACACCATCTCTCATAACCATCTGCTCTGTCATTTCCCAAATCTTTACATTTCCCCTAAAACTCTATCCTGGTTCTCCAGTTATCTATCAGACAGATCTCAAGCTGTCAAATGTAAAAACTCCATCTCTTCCTTCTTACCCACCCCCACTGGTGTCCCACAGGGATCCATCCTTGGAAATATGCTATTCAACATCTTCATAAATAACTTTCACACTGCTATTCCTGACACCAAAATCATTCAATACGCAGATGACTCAACCCTAGTCTGCTCTGTCTCTAACCTCTCTGAATTGCTCTCTAAAACCCAAACTGCCTTCTCAAAAACTGAAAACTGGATGCACCAAAACCTCCTCTGTCTTAATGCTAGCAAATCCAAAATTCTACTATTCCCACCCACTAAGAACTATTTCTTCAATAAAAATGATTTCAAAATCCTTAGCCAAATCAATACACCTATAGAAGTTGTCCCATCCGCTAAACTGCTAGGTGTATAATAGTTGATGAACACCTAAAGTTCGATTTACATGTACAACAGAACATTAAAAAGACCCACCAAAAGCTAGGTATGCTGTATAGAAACTATCACTTTCTCTCCAACTCCACTAGACACACTCTAGCCTCTACTTTTCTCCTTCCTTACTATATGGTGCTCCACTCCTAACCAACCTGTCCTCCTCCATTACCTCCAAACTAGAAAGCTGCTACAATAAAATCTCTAAATTTGCCTCCAAATCCCAAAATTCCACCCACTACTGCCTCTCCCTACAAACCCTGAACTGGCTAGAACTTCCAAACCACCTAGATTACCTACAACTCTCTATAGCTCATACACTCATATTTCAGCCTACAAAATGCCCTGCTCTAAATAATATCCTCCCCCCTATATACCCAACAGAGCCCTTAGATCTAAACATCAGAACTTAATAGCTATGCATAAACCCAAACATCCCGTTGGCCAACTGCTCCTCTCCTATGCCCTAGGCAAAAAATGGAATTCCCTTCCTCAGTCTCAGCACCCAAAACTATGAAAATTTTAAAGCCCAGCTTTTAATACACCTGTCTACTAAACAAAAATGCCCCTGTCTACTCCCTACTTGAGCTCTGATTACCTTAAGCCTTAAGAGTCTCCCCATTTCAGCACATAACCCCTCCTTACTTAAGTATCGATCACTTCAAGCCTTAAAAGTCTTCCACAACTGACGCATAATCCCTATATACCTCCCTCAGACATACTCTTTCATCTCTATCAAATCTCCCTGCACTCTCCTGCTGCTTTATTCCTCTCCTTACTTCCCCTGCTCCTACATCTATTTTTGCTCAACAAAACTTGTAAATATCTACAGAATTGTTTCTGGTACTATAAAGGTACCTCTTGTTATAATATTTGTAAACTGTAAATGCATTCTCAGACCTAGCTTGTATTTCTTTAAATCCTGTATGTAACTTGTTCTTTTTAATGCATTCTCTGAGCATTTCTCCCCAGGCCTCCACTGAAAACGGGCCATGTTGACCCAGTGGACTTCCTCGGTAATCAAACTGGAAATAAATAAATAAATGAGATCTTTAGAAAATGGTAGGAGCAAACTACATAGGAAAAAATGGGAATTATGGGACCAATACATACAGGGAAGGAATGAGGTTTGAAAGAAGGCAGGACTTAAATGAGCTATGTAATTTTTGACTGAAAATGATTGGGTAATTATAAGTGATGTATAATGTTTGCAACTGAGAGTGTGTCAGTATGGTCTGTGATGTAAAATGCTTGCAACTAGGATTGTGTTGGTATGGTTTGTTTTCATTTATATAAATGTATGATTGCTTATGTCGTAAGTTATGGTTTAATAAAGATGTTTCTTGTTAAAAAAGAGGGGCAGAAATTGAATAATTTATGTAATGTTCCTTAGGTTATGTGATGTATAGCAATATATGTGAAGTATAATGTTTATTAATATTTATTTGTTAATACAGTTTGATTACATTTGTATAAATGTAAAATTGCCTGTGTCACAAGTGATAATTCAATAAAGGTGTGTTTACAAAAATATGAATAGTCTGGTGCAGAGAAGGATTAAATACACTTTGCTTTTTTATATTAACTTCCTGTTCTTTATTACTACCCCTTATCCTTTTTTTCTTATCATGAAATAACATAGTTAAGCTTCCTAGTAAATAATTTTAGCTCGATCAACAAATCAGCTACATCAATATTCTCTGAAGGGACAAACGTGCAGACATTTTGAAACAAAGAAAAATGTATTCTTGTGATAGCTTTATTTGTATAATTGTATATTTTGTACCCCCTGTATGAGTAAATACTTGTGCTGCCCCTATTTAATATTTCCTCTTCCGCCCCCCCCCCCCGTTCTCTTCCCCATAA
The DNA here is from genome assembly GCF_019279795.1 of Protopterus annectens. Taxonomy (NCBI): domain Eukaryota; kingdom Metazoa; phylum Chordata; order Ceratodontiformes; family Protopteridae; genus Protopterus; species Protopterus annectens. The sequence continues at coordinate 256,755,594 of NC_056750.1, read as the reverse complement.
CCTTTACATGGTAGTAGATGTGAAAAGCTCAAGTGATTTGGACCAGAATCTCCCAGATATTTGGAACAACTTGCTCGTCTCTTTGAATGCCAAAGGGTGTGTCTTTCTGTATCCAAACAAACTGTAAAATTATACATCAACCTCTCCCCAACTTCAACATCTGAAGCAGATGAACATTCTAAATCTTGACGGTAACCTCACTCTTCGTTTGTCAAAAAAGATGTTTAATAGACATGCCCCCCCCCCATTTTTATATTGTTTGATGTTCCTCTCAAACTTCCTCTTTATCTTTTAAGAAAATACTACCACATTTTCTATCCACCTTTCTTAATGCATTGTCATATAAACACTTAAATTGTCCAAAAAGGTCCATTACATTTTTTTGATGCAACTCGTCAGCTTCTTTGCTCAAAGTACTTATACACTGCTCATTGTATTTAATAACCTTTTGTATAAGACCAGTACCATGTGTCAAACATCTTAGCAAAATCAAGCAATTCATTAGAATCAACCAGCCTGAAAGGAAAGTTATATAACCTCAATCCCTGTGGTACTATTCTTAAATTGAGACATTGCCTTAAATAACTGTTCTCAATTTGCAAAGTTTTAATTTTTAAACTCCTCCAAACTTCCCACAAGTATGACAAGATGCAACAACCAAAAAACAAACTGCAAATTTTCAAAAGGTTCCAGCGCACAGTAATCAGTGAAGCAAAAATAAAATGTATTTATTACAATATACCATATAAGTTCATTAGTTCATACAAGAAATAACATCCCGGTTTCAGCATGTTTTGCCTTCAATGTTAAAATCCAAATGAGATGTACAGATTTAAATATGTATGCAATTGCTATAACAAGCTTTCATTGGATAATCAAAAATATTCATTAATACCTGGTGGAAACAAACCCCCCCCAGTCTAATAAGCCATGATTCTTCTTTATAATTCAATATATTATGCCAGCCTGATTTATTTGACTTATACTTAATTCTATCAATAGTAATTAAATTTAGCATTGGGATGTTTCTTAGTATGTTTAAATAGGGCATTGGATCTACGCCCATTTCTGATGTCACTCGTGTTTTGATATACATATTTTCAAAGGATGTGAAGTTTGTCCAACATAAAAACCTGAACAATTACAAATGATTAGATAACCCAATCAAAACTACAATTTCTAAACAACAAAATTTTATAAACCTTAGAAGTATTTTTCATGGTAAATTTCTGTGTTTTACCAACAAACCTACACATGAAGCAATGTCCACAAGGCTGACACCCTTGCAACAAACTCCCATCTACTGTGGTTTGTCTGCCTACTTCCAAAGAGTTATTTTTACGTTTATAATAATTAAACCATCCCTCTGATTTATCCCTCCGACATGGAAATTGACATCTAGGCAGCAATAACTCACTGAACAGCTTCTCTTACAATAAAATATCCCAGTGTTTCTGTTTAACGTCCCTAAAAAAAGGTATATTATTTCCCAAACTTGTAATCAACCTAAATGTTACCTGAAATGTTATTCTGTTTGTATTCCAACAACTGAGAACTATCACATCTAGCCAAATCAACTGCCAGAACAACTTTCTGATACTTATACCCCCTGTTACAAAACCTGCTTACCAATTCATATTATTGCTGGATACATTCATTTAATCTAAACAAAGTCTATTTAACCTTAAAAATTAAGATTTTGGAATATTGCAAATGATATGCCCTGGATGACAACTTCCCAAATGCAGTGAGGTGTTAAATTGTGGATATTTTCTGAAGATTGTACTCTGTAATGTACCATCATTTCTTTTAGAGATATCCACATCTAAAAATGTGGTATGCATAAGGTCATATTTGACCGTAAATTCTATCCCCCACTCATTTTCATTTAAGTATTCCACAAATTCCATTAAATATACAATGCCTGATTTCCATACCATCTAACAGTCATCCAGGTGCCTACACTAAATATCAATTGCATCCAAAAAAACATTATGGCATGGATCATATATTCTCTATTCCTCAAAAAAAAAAAAACATAAAATGGTCAGTATATTTGGGGGCAAAAGATGCAGCCATTGCCATACCCCTTTAATTGCAAGTAACACTCATCACTAAAATAGAATACATTCTTAGTAAGAACATGTTCAGTCAAACAAGGAAGAAATGTATCCAATCCAGGACTGTAAAGGGGTATGCTGTCAAGCCATTATTCCAAAGCCATAAGACCTGCCCACTGTGGTATACTGGTATGAAGTGCCAGCACATCTATTGTACACACATACCACCCTTTCTCCAACTGCATGTCCTGTATATTTAAGAATTGGGTAGTGTCTTGGATTCTAGAATGAACCTCTATTAGTAATGTCTATAAAAATTGGGTTAAATAAACTGATAAAGGTTCAGTTAATGATCCTCGCCCAGACACAATAGGTCTTCTTGGGGATGCATAAACACTATGAATTTTAGGGAGTATATAAAAATATTGTTGTCCAGTCTTATTGTTAAATAGAATAACTACATCCTTAGAAATAATTCCCTCATCCAAGGCTAATTGTAAAATTTAATAAATATCCACCTTGAATTTTGATGTAGGATCCAACACTATTTTACTATAAAAATGATGATCTGAAACTTGCCTCTGGACTTCTGCCAAATACATGGTCCATTCCATACAACAACTGCATCCCCTCAGCCTTGTTAATTACTACCTGCTTGTTTTTCTGTAAATTTTTCAAAGCATCCTGTTGAAGTCTGGTTAAATTCCAACTGGATATAACTAAATTGGATATAAAATTAAAATGCAGATCTTTTAATATCTGCTGCTGAAAAGCAGCCACTGCTTTATTAGAGGAGAGTATAACATCACACTTCCTAAATCTGAACTCTTTATGATCTGTATCCAAACAAATCTCTTTATTATGGAAAAATAACTTCAAGTTCAAATTTCTACAAAAATTAACATTGCTAGCAAAAACCTCTTCAGAAACCAAATGACTAGGTACAAAGTTTAACCCTTTATTTAACAAATCAGACTCAGTGGTGGTAAGTTGAACAGAAGAGATATTATGTACATTGGGAAAATTTAATACTTCAGCATCAACATGTGTTACAAAGTCTCTAAACCTGGTATTTCTTTTCCCTTTCCTTTGGTGTTTTCTACCAGCTCCTCTCCTAGTTCCAAAGGGATTATAACATTTCTTTTATTTGCTGCCAGAGAATTAAGTCCAACTTCTTTATCAGTTTCCAAAGCTGATGAGGAGTCATCCACTGATATTTCACTACTTTTTTAAGAGTAGATTTCTTCCTTTTACATTTTGCCTGACCTTTAGTATGTTCCATTTTGTTAGAAAACTTAACCATCTTCTGTAACATAAAAGGTTTTCCATGGGCATAATCCCTCACATCTCTATTAATTTTTTTGATTTTATGTTCCTTCAATTATTTCTCTGTAGATACCAAATCCTTGGTAAGTTTAACAAAATTTTAACAACACGATTCTTGTTTCTCAAAGATCTTTACTTGATGAATTAATTTTGATACTTCAGCAGACTTACTTAAACTCTATTCATAAAAAAGAACATAAAAGTTTAACAAGTGACATCCATGCTGCCTCTTATGCCTCATACTATTCCTTCATCATAATGTCATCACATCATTTTACTAAAGGTTGCAAATGTATTTGCAATCCTCGTGGGGTCAGACCCTTTGAAATATAAGCTTTATACAATTTCAGATGCCAAACATTGGACCCGAGATCTTTCATTGTTAACCATTTAAAAATATCTATATATTAAACTGGTGAATTTACTGGGGTCAACACCTAAAGGTTCAGAATTGTAGCACTCCAAAAGTACCCCAATGTCATATTTATCAGCAGCCAACCCCTCTAAGAGCTGTAACAGATCCATGTTTGGACAAATTGTTGTCTCAATATAAAATGTTAAACAATTTATTGGCCTAACAGCTCACAGAGCGAGAGAGAGAGAAGGGATTCTACACCCTCTATAATAATGAATAATCTCAAATATATTAAGTTCCACTTAAGAACATGTGGGTTAGAATCTTTTTCCCACTATTTCTTACTAATATACAAGCCACACAGCAACCAATAATTACAAATATTTCAAAAAGTAAATGTCCAATGATGTTTTTGGATTCTGCAGCTTAATGTAATTTCACTGTTGACCACTGCCTAAAATGTCCAGTATTGTTGAGTTCCACAACTCACCATAACCATATGAGAGAAAAAATATTTGTCAGTAAAAAACCTTTTCCACAATTGTCCGCTGTTTCAAAACCAGTAAATAGTCGAAATAAAGCAGAACGTTCAAAGATGCCCTGAATTCTGCACCTTATGACAATGTAACATGGAACCAAATTGCAGTTGTTTACTGCAGAAGCATCTTGGATTGCTCTACGGCTTGTAGCAATGTGAAGCAAAAAATAAAGTTAGGCACTGCAATGTAAAGTTTGTAGCTTCCAGTAGATTTATATTGTGAAGCAAGAGCAAATAGGTCTAATCAATACGAATCACCTATGCAATAACTCCATTTTTGCAAATCTTTTTTTCAAATAAAAAAATGAAATCTTTGAGAAGGAAAATAATTCTGGCCAACTGTATTGTCCATAACAAAATTACTCTATTCAGTCTGAAAATCAAATGTTTTGCCATAAGACTTTTGAAATTGCCACCAGAAATATTATTGTGAACCTCCTCTCTCAATCACACTGGAAAGAGTAATTGTACCTCTAGTGTTAACAAGGGCACAGTACCTGTTATAGAAGCATAGGATCGTTACAAAGGTCAACTGGTGTGTAAAATAGCATCAGACGAAATCCCTTCCATGCTCTTACCCTTCTTGTATAGCAATTGTGCAGTGCTTGTGTTCAGAAGCATAGACTGAGAGTAGAAAGACAGTCCTCTACCACAAGTGCTGTGTTACCAGCAATATGAAGATTCTCAGTTGTAGGACCGTGAACCAGAAATGAAGAAGACTGATAGGTAACGTTGTTTCGTATATACTCCATCTTGCGTGATTGTCTATGAGCTTAGTAAGCTCACCCTTTAAAGAAGCTGCCTCCTCTTTAAGTTTATACAAATCTCAATCCTCTTCTTGGTTCTTCAGCAAAGTAATAATAATCAAGGTATCAATATGAATCCATCAAACATCACAGGCAGACAACCAAAATAAGGAATAAAGGTACATTGTTCTGAAATAATAAGCAAAAATAAAAACACCTGCTATGGCTAGGCTTTAAAAGGCCCTTTAGGGTGATTAACCTTGTAATCAATATGATCCTAGGATACTATGAATGAATCTATGGTTCCACAAAAGAGCTTTTGTTGATTATTAACTTTATATTTATGTCTTAAAGTTATGTCCTTAAGAATGCAGAAGTTAGCAATATTATAGAAATTATTGACAGTGTCATCAGCTAACATATTTGCTTGTGGTTAGACAGTTATATCCTCACAAATGCAGAAGTTAGCAGCATGTAGGAACTATTGATATTGTCTTGAACTGACATATTTAGATAATTCATGACAGTATCCCTGTTTGTTTCCGTATGTTTTTCATTTATTGCATCACACTTCCCACTTCTAAAGGCTACACAACATGACTTATAATCAGAAATGTTTTTGCTATTAAGTTAATGATAACGGTATCATGATTTGTATCGATTACAGAGGTTATAATTGCATAGCATAGGCCAAGCAGCAGAAAGATCCTAGATTTGTCAATACCATAACTATGATAGTGACACCTTATGGATTTTATACTATTTGTTCTAAACTGTTTTGATTAACACAGCCAATAAATAGTTAGGCATATTTATTTGCTGAAGCATAGTTTGCATGAGTAGTTAAAATCTCCCATCTTGCCATCTCCATGGCATAGAGAGATAAAGCCCTAACTATGAACTAGTCAGCTAGGGCACTACTTAGAGGTGCTGGAGTTAGTGGCCAGGAAGACAGAAGAATGAAAAGGCAGAGCCTGCTCATGTCTGTCCGGAAGCAAGTTTGAGTAGCTCTATGTAAAAACCCCTGGGACAGACCAAAAGATCACTTGAGATACTTTGCCTTCAAGACGGCAGGACTATTGAAGGGTCACATCATGTGAAAATCAGAACATGGGATAGATGCTCACTGCATGTGTCCATTTAATGCCACCCCCTTAGAATGTTTTGCATGCACATGAAAAATGGCAGGGCCTAAAAAAAAAAAGAACAGCACTTGCTCTGCTTGATCTTCAATACTAGGAGGAATGAATGGACTGCAGGTTTCTTGCCTCCAAAGGAAATGAGAAATCCAGGTGAGCAGGAAGGCGACTTACTACTCACTGAGAATAGTAAGATTTTTCTCATAAGAATAACATTATCATTGAGTCTGACAATGGGGTTCTTACATGACATTTATGTTTAGGCCTTATTGGCCTGAATGGACCATAAAGACATGAAAAGTCATGGGCATTCAGAAGTCATCTAGCTGAAATGCTGATATATCCTTGGTCCTTTGGTTTTATCCCATGAACCTTCGCTATAGGAGGTTTAAGGTATTACACAGCACAGACTCTAACTTTGCTGGCTCTTTCTAGGAGTTTTTACTAAACAGTTGTCTGTGTGACCTTTTTAACCTTTGGTTTAGATATAATCTGTATCTCTATATATGAATATCTAAACTTATATGTATATCTGTATATTTCTCTCTCTCTCTCTCTCTCTATATATATATATATATATATATATATATATATATATATATATATATATATATATATATATATATATAAAATGTGTGTATATAGACTGATCTACCTGATAAGATCGAAGACCCAGATGATCGAACCTTACATGATCGAGATGACATGAACGAAACATGTCAAAAACAAAAACTGCAAACATCTTACTGCAAAAAAATGAAAGGAAGTTATTTCTGTTATGTGAGTAGTTCCACTTTAGGAAAGAATAGTAATTCTGTACATGCATACTGCACAGGGTGGTTCTCACGCAGATGTGGGCGTTTACCTTTGTCTTCAATGTAGTATGATCTCGGAGTTGGTATATTTAATTGGCAAGGGGTGTGGGAGTGCAGGAGGGATGAAGCCCCCCTGCAAAAACATTAGGGAACATAATTTATGGTCCCAGACTGTTGGTTGGTGGTTCTGATGTATTGGAACTGTTTGTTATAGAATTAAAAATTCAGCTGCCGTTTTCGTTTTTTTCGATGTTTTCAGTTTTTCATTTTTCTGACATTTCGTTCATATCATCTCAGTCATGTAAGGTTCATTCATCTGGGTCTTCAGTCTTATCAAGTAGACCCATATAGACATATATAGACTTCAACAATGACCACGACAGGTGACCAGACAAAACTGCACAATCAACCTATCGCACTATGACAAACCCACCATGCTCAATTGAAATGTAATCCCCTACACATACACTCCACACTACCACCCCAGATCACACATGCAGACACGTGCACACACACAAACTACACAGAAAACACAAACACACACACAAATCACATTTACAAACACATGCTTGTCATACCACCACCACAGAAAAATAAACCCATGCAATCATTTTTTTGCAGGAGAGCAAGACCTCTGTAACTTCAGGTGGGGTCTGTGCCTCCCAGACCAAAGCTACTTTATATACACTACCTCTGAGATCACACAGCAGCAGGGAAAGAGTATACTTCCAGTCCCCACTGTACTGCAATCTCACACAATTAGAAGCCAGTACCTTCTGGAACACTGCAGAATGTTCCATTTGATGGAGAGTGACACAGTTGAGTCAATGATCTATTGAATGGAACCTATATATATAGATGTATGCAGATTTACACACACACACACACATTATATATATATATATATATATATATATAATGTGTGTGTATACAAGATATAAAAATATATATATATATATATATATATATATATATATATATATATATATATATATATATATATATATATATCCTGTTTGAGAATGCTAAGTTAGCAAGATCTACCCTGGAAACTCTAAAATCTGGAATTTAGAAAAGAATGGACCTTTACTATTCAGTGGGGATCAGGGTTTTGCTCCTTTTGCCACTATGGTACGATATTGCAGTGGGTGTATATAATTAGCCGGAGTATAGGGAGTTGGGGGGGGGGGCTGCCCACCTGCAAAAGCAGGTGGTGTGTGCGTCGTCCTTTTCCAGCTCTGGGTTTTTGAGGGCTTGCTCTTGTAATGTTCACTCGTGAACATTCAATAAATCAATGAGACCCATAAGTATGTATATATATATATATATATATATATATATATATATATATATATGTATATATGTATGTATGTATATAATGTGTGTGTGTCTAAGCTGATCTACCTCACAGTAGAATAACTAACAAAACCCTAACCAAAAATGATTTATCTGTAAATATCAATACTACGATGTCATGCTCCAAGGCATTAACTTTGGAGCATGCAGAGATAAAAATCAAGCTTTTTGCAGAACTCCCTGCTGTGTGTATATATCAATTCCAACCTTTCACAACAGCAACAGAGAGAGTGTAACCCTTTCCTGCCGTGCAAGTGATCTCATACTAGTACAGTGATCAGCTGTTTTGTAAATCACCTGTGGTCTGCCAAATAGCTGCTGACCATACACCTAATTGTTAGCTGACATCAGACCAATGGACATACACCTTCTGCATTCTTGTCTACCCTGAGGTATGAGTAAAGTGTTTTGTAAGCATGCAGCAATTGCTGTACTGCCACAGTAAACTGGCTTTATCTAGATCAAGGAAGGTGAATTCTTTATGTACTTGCATCCCTTTAACCTGGGGAAATAACTTAATAAAATGAAGGGATGGGGACCTTTATAACATAATGCTGTTATTTTCAGAAACTGGAATTCAGTTATGAATTCAAGAACCTTATCTAGAACAGAGATACTAGCCCCAGAAATGGCACCAGGCCTGGAAGGGGATGTTTGCCAGGGAATACTTAATGGCAGGGTGGCCAGTGTGCCATTCCAGTGGTTCACAGGTTCATAGCTTCATTCTAAGCATATGGCTAAGGAGACCACTGAGAAGCTCATACTCCTCACCCGATACTGTTGGGAGACTAACAATCTTCTACTTTTAGACTTTCTCCATATATCCCAGGTAAATATTTGCCATAATCCATCCAGACTCCCAGACTGGTTTTAAGGATTGCTAGAGAAGTACTCTGCTTGATATACAAGGACAGCCTATTCCAGAAATGGAGAATACTTTCGGTAAGGTACCTGTCTCGGCATCTGAGGTTGATGTAATAGTAAAGGTTTGGTTCTTGTGTTGGTGTTTGTTTTCCTTCTTATTCTATTTGGGCAAAGGAGATGAGAGTACTGGGACAGGAGCACTGAAAGGTAAGCAGAGATCAATCCTCAGAGGTCTGTATGACACAGTGTAGAGCGACACGGCCTTTAGTCTATTTGATGAGGCTTGAGATTTTTTGGATGAGTAAACATTAAGGTCTGTTGAGGCTGTATAGCTGTTTAGTAAAGTACATTCAAAAAGAGACATTATAGTCAATGGTGAACCTAACAAAAGAGCAATAAAGTGGGACAATAACTTGTTTGAACCTTGAAGAAATACCAAGAAGGATAAGCTGTGCAAAGCATAAGAATTCTGTAACCACTACTGATAATTGGTGATCAAAGAAGAGTCTGTTATCAACAGAGGAATGAATGTCCTTGGTGACTGTGTCAGATTTAAGTGGAACATTATCTACATAGTTACTGGGTGGCCACGGTGGTGCAGCGGTTAGCGTTGCCTCCTCACAGCAAGAGGTTCTCTGGTTCAATTCTCGGCTGGGGTGCCTTCTGTGCAGAGTCTGCATGTCCTCCCTGTGGTCGCGTGGGTTTCCTCCAGGTGCTCTGGTTTCCTCCCACATCCCAAAGACATGTAGTAGGTGGATTGGACACTCTAAATTGGCCCTAGGTGTGCGTGTGTGTGCCTTCTGTGGAAGGTTGGGTGCCGGGCTGGCAACTTGACACTGTAAAACTCAACCGCCAGTCATGAGCAGACAGGTGATCCGCTGTGGCGACCCCTAACCGGGAAAAGCTGAAAGAAGATTATTATCTACATAGTTACTAGTGGTGTGTAAACCTTGATTCTAGGTGACTGTTAAGTATCCACACCCCATGTGCGAAAATGGGGAAAAAGGGGATGTGGATAGATGGATGGATGCTAGGTTTACCTAAGGAAAATATGCCACATTTTTTGGCATTGAGGGTAAACCTGTGATGAATGCATCAAACATTTATTTGGTTAAGCCCTTGTTAGAGAATTCAAGTCTCTGAGTGGGGTTTGATAACCACCCTCAGTCTGCAATCATCAGCAAATTTGAATAACCATAGTCCATTAATATTAGCTTTCATATCAGAGATGTATATACAAAAGAGGAGGGGACCTAGAACAGAGCCCTATAAAGATACTGCTAGTGAGGCATGCTTGACATAAGTGGTTTGGGTTCTGTCAGGTAATTACCTATTCAGTGATCTGCTAGTAAGGGAGAGGGAGCTTGTATGAGAAGTTGAAAACTGCCCAACAGATTTAGATGCTCTTACCTCTGAACACAGTATTGGTTCTGGAATCGGGCTTCTTTAGCTGGGTTGTCGTCTTCTGCTCTGGAGATGGTCACAAGAAGTGGCCCCAGGCAGGTATGAGGATACTCACAAAGAGGAAGTTGTCTCAATTTGATTGAGAGCTGCAAAAACAAAAACTGTTTTAGTGCACATGGGCCTAACAGCTGTTCAGACTAGTCAAACTTCTTAGAGCCTGTGGTTGCAATGTTCAGTAAGGTACCACATATGAATTCTTTAGCACTAGTGGGAGACTTGGACAATTATGTGAGGAATGATGAAAATATCTAGGAGAGTGTGACTGGGAAGAAGCTTGCCTTAAACGAACCTGGGCATTGAACTGCTTTTTGAACTTTAGTAGCAATTGTGGACTAACCATAGGAATCGCTACGTTTGAAAACAAGGATGCTTATAAACATTCTTGGTACTAAAACACCTTGGGTCAAACATCAATGACTCATGATGTAGTCATACCAGATCTTTGAGGATAAATTCTGGATAGCTATGTGAAGAGTGGTGTTTAACTGTTAACTAATTATTTGGTGGTGTACTGGGTTTGAGAGCCATAGTAGTAGTAGAACAGACTCCAGAAACTAAAGCATGTATGGCAAATGTCCTGAGAATGCTTTGGCAGTGCTGCTGTGTGCAATGGTTTCAACTTCCATTTCTAGAAAACATTCTGCCATCTATCCATTTACTTGTGGAGGTCAAGAACACAGAGGCACAATGGACCCTGTTCTAGAGACTGCAGTGAAGATTGCAGCAAACAGCTGTGACCAAAGGTTTGTCATGCCAGTAACCCCAGGGTCCACTAGTTTAGTACCAGCAGTGACGGGAGAGAAGTTATTAGCTTAAAGAAAGAGGCAGTCAGTGCAGTTCTAGCAGGTAGAGTCTTTGGAGCTGACTAATAGCTACCTACAAGTTGAGAAGGAAGAAGTTGCAGTGTCTCCAAGGGAAAGAATAAAGTCTGGGAGGGGTTTGACAAGGCCATAGAAAATGATTTCCTGATGGCCTCAAAGAGATTCTAGCAAAGTACACAGTAGTTCTGGAGGAGGTGGGATATTACCCATGCTGTCCTCAGAAAGGATAAGGAAACAATAACCATGACCGGGGGGGGGGGGGGGGGTCTATGTCAGATGATCAAATTATGGAAACTTGAAAAAAATATCGAAGAGACCATAAGATCGAGTTTCTGAAATCTCAAACATAAAAAATGGAGGGTAGGGAGTTTGGAAGCTTGACCAGCAGATGTATGCAGCAGTGACACTACTGCAGGGGGTTGTACTGAACTTTGGCTGTGAAACAGATAATTCTTAGGACAAAGTACTGGTCATCTCACTTATTATCATGTGCTTTGGACAGTGAGTAAAAGTATGAGAACCACAGATACAAGAGGTAGAAGTGAGCTTTGTTTACATTGTAACTGTTTTGAAGTCTGGTAATCCTAGAGGACCTGGGAGTGCAGCCACTGATCCATGATGTTGAGAAAGTCATTTAATGTGATATGGCCACCTTATCAGGATGCCCTGAGTGCATTCCAGGTAGGTAGATATGGCAAATGACGCATTGCAGAGCTTGTCTCTCGCCTTAATTGGGAATATCTGGGGATCCCTCAAGATTAGTTGGAATCTGTTGTAGGAGTTTGGGAAGTCTGGACCACCCTGCTGAGCTTGTTACCACTGCAGCCCCCACTGGGACATGCAGTTTAGAAAAAGGGTGACTGAATAAATGAATTAATGAATGGAGTAAGGTTATTTACAGTTACAGTGGTGCACAAATTGTTTAATCGCAATCAATTTATAGTGAGTTATTAAGACTAACAGCCCAACAATTATCACTTAGTTTAACCTACCCAAGGACAATGAGAATTATGTAGCAACAGCTCAGCTCATTTCTGAAACAATTTTATTTCTTTAAAAAGCAGATAATCAGTTCACATATGTCAGTTCAGACACACAAAATTAAGGTTGTTTTTTTTATCCTGCTTTAATCTTTTAAAAAAGATTAATTTTCGTAAATGTAAAGGTGTGTATATATATATATATATATATATATATATATATATATATATATATATATATATAGAGAGAGAGAGATACAGAGCTCTCTTTTTCTCTCACCACATAATATGGTTATTATTAGAATTGCTTTTAACCATAAATAGTATTTCATCCTCGTTAAGGAAACCATTTCACTCACCCTTTCTCCATCTGTAGAGTGTTAAAGGTATTTATTCTTCCTTCTGTTACTTTGTAAATAAGAACGCATCTTATAAATTCACACATCTTTTCCTTAAGCAATGAAGGAAATTTTGTTGCATTTTTTTGCATGATTTCCTGAGCTGCATCCACATCTTGTCCTACTAGAGATGAGGCCTTGTGCAATTAGAAACCAAACGTTGCCGCCACTAACTTCCAAACTAATATAAGATTCACCAGCTAGACTTCTCAGCTGCACAGATTTTCACAGAATTTCCAGATTTTTGCCTCATATTTTTCATCTGTTCCTCATAAAACTTGTGTTTTTTTGGCAAATCACTGATGATTACAGCTACTAAATAACTGAATCCGTTTGAATTTGATGCTTCATATCTTTCAGAAAATACATCCTAATACAAATTGTGCAATTGTAGCAACTTTCTAAGTTTATCAGAACAATATTTAAAATATGTCCTTGTTTTGGGCCTTTGTCCCCTCATTATATTAGGTTTTGTACAGATTTATTGAACTAAGAGGTTGAGAGGTATGTCCCCAACCTACAACCTTAGAAATCATGACTGTTCAGCACTCTTATTACAGGCCCCTCAAACAAAACTTCAATTCATCAATCACTGCTTTCTTGTACTAGGTTCCAAAATCTGGAAATCCATAGCAACTTCACTTAAAAACATATCCTGTAAAACAAAATGCCATACTCAGTTGAAAAAGTGCCTCCTGAAAATGTCAGAATACTAGTATAACATCTCAGATCATGTAACCTAATCAAGTCATAAACTCCATACTACTAGCACCTTCTCTGTGCCCCCTAGTTAAAACCCTTGTCGTACTATTGCTGATCCCCCTGCTGTAATGCCTCTGTATTTAAACCTCTTGTCGTACTATTGCTGACCCCCCTGCTTTAACCTCTCTGTATTAAAACCCTTGTCGTACTATTGCTGATCCCCCCTACTGTAACCCCTCTGTACTATTGCTGACCTCCCTGCTTTAACCCCTCTGTACTTTAACCTATTGTTGTTCTATTGCTGATCCCCCTGCTGTAAACCCTCAAAACTTCTTGTCGTACTGTTGCACTGCTAAATTACTTTGTCTACGTCTGTCTTGTAAGCAATCTCAGTTGTCTATATAACCCTCTCTTAAAAGATTTTTAATTTGTATATAACTGTATGTTAACAATTACATGCATATTTTATAAACTGGATCACCTCCCTCTAAGAATCCACAGTAATTAAGTATATGTTTGTTTATCTCTATTAGTATATATAATTCCTGTATATTCTCAACAATTGTATAATTATATATCATCTACCTCTTGCCATATATCTCTGTAATTATAAAAGTTTTATACTTTCCCAGTCCGAGTCATTTGTGGTCTATCCCCAGTTAAGACATTTAAGTAAATAAATAAAATAAGTATTCCAAATGAGACAGATATTGATGTCCCATGCAGTAAACCCACTACGTCTATTCATCTGCTGTTTCATGATTAGGAGGACATGCAATGCTACAGATCTGCAGGCCAAGGAGCTACCTAAGGTTACTTGCTGCTGTTTTATAGAAACTAGCAAGTAGCACGAATCATCTGACTATAGTTATATTATTTTAATTTGCATACTGCTTAATTTCCTTTTTCCTGCAGTACAATAGTTATGCTTTGAAGTTTTTTTTTATTCTGTACAAATTTAAGTTTTATTCAATATGGCAATTAGTACATTTCAGTTACATTTGATGAAATCTCCATGGTTGAACTTTCTGTGTGTGACTTTCAGTTAAGGTAGCTATGCAAGGGCTTTAGCAGATTAGAAAAATGAATGCACAATGTTTTCAAAGTTTTCTGCTGGCAAATTATTTATAAATATAAATATTTCAGGGCATTAATGCTGATTCACAGAACTTTGAGATATCCAGTCCCTACTTTACTTGAAACGGTTTCAAATCATTGTGAAATTCTATAGTTTGCTTATACAATTTTGAGAACTAGTTATGGTGTAAAAGAGCTAAATGTCAGTGCTCCATTGTAACATTCTGTTTCTGTCATAGTTCCCTTTTCTTTTATGCTCTGAAACATTTGCCATGCGAATTGGCAACACAGATACTGAAATTGGAATGCTGCTACTATGGTGTTAGAAACAACCCATATGTAACAGCTGACACTCAGCAGTGTCATGACCTCACTAACAGTTGCATCACCTGTAACAAGTCTTGCAATCATAAAGTGGTTACTCCTAAAAAATACAAGAAGCTGAGTAGTGATGTCATGGTTAATGGTGTAGCACAAAATGACACAGAGGTCCGCTGCAAACCATATGGCTACAGTTAAGACATGATAAACAATCTCCTTTATAAACATAAGGAAACGGAAAGCTTCCTATGAGAATAAAAGTTTGATAACTGACATATCAAGGAACACATGCAACCAACTTAAAGGAAAAACAAACATGCAGCTATTGTTTAACCACTACATATGAATGACATAAAAACGTTTATTATGATAATAAAACGGGAAAACAATTCATTTTAGATTTAAGGGTCAATGAATAACTTCCTTTTAAACTATAATGCCAGTTCCTCAAACTAAAGGAAGTGGTCATACCAAACGATAAATCTACATCAAACAAGTTTCAAGTTCAGACTGAAACTAAAGTGAAATTATGCACTAGCTCAGTTTTGTGCAGTTTGCAAGTCCGGGGAACAGCCTATATGTGTGGGTCTCAAACTCTTGTCTCCAAGTCTGTAGTTAAGTACCCCAAATTAAAATGAACAGAAGACATCAGAGCAATGTATCACTCATTTTTATTCTAGTTTGTTTCATCTGGGGTTGCATCTATTTTTAGACCAATTTTTAATTGTTTTAAAGAAACATTTCACTGTTTAAATACTGGTATTTCTGGAAAAATGAATTGTATACGAACATATCTTATGACATAGTGCTTATATACCATATTTAGCTGTAACCACTGGGTGTCTCCATATTGTGCATCTGCTTTGAGATGGAGAATTAATATTTTCTTTTCTTTGTTAATAAAATAATACAGTGTGTCCTTAAAAACTAACCTGGGTGAGTTTTTATCAGAGGTTAGATCTGATTATTTTGTGAAAGCTGATATCAGAGGTTGGGCAAGGAACAGACAATATTTGTAAGGAAAGATGAAAAAGAAATAAAGTGCAGCATTTAGCATCTTGCGAAGAGAATTCAGTGAAGAACAGGAGTATTTTCTGTTCTAACTGTGCAAAAGAAAGATCCATCTGATCTATCTGGGAATCTAGGTGTGAGTACTGCCTCAGGTGTTAGACAGCTGTCCAGAGTTGGGGAAGATTGATAGTGTGGAGTTCAGTTCCCCTCTCGCATTAGTGGTTGGGGACCCCCCCCCCAGACCTTCAATATTACGGCTCTAATCTTCCTGCACCCAGAGTCTCTCCCCTTGATATAAAACCAGTATCTGTGTTACCCGGTGGAGGAGGGACCAGAAATGGTAAGCAGCTTAGTAGGTGCTGGGTAAAAAAGGCAGCAGTAAAAGAAAAAAAAACATGAAACAACAAGGATACCATTATGTGAGGATTTACAGTCCTTTGTGGCCAAGAATTATTTTCAGAAAAATTTAGAAAATAAAATGGATGAAAATGAAGATGATTCTTTCGGCTCTTCCCGGTTAGGGGTCGCCACAGTGGATCACCTGTCCGCACATGACTGGCAGTGGAGTTTCAGTGTCGAGTTGCCAGCCCAGCGCCCAACCTTCCACAAAAGGCACACACATGCACACACTCACACCTAGGGCCAATTTAGAGTGTCCAATCCACATGCAGCATGTCTTTAGGATGTGGGAGGAAACCGGAGCACCCGGAGGAAACCCATGCGACTACAGGGAGGACATGCAGACTCCGCACAGAAGACACCCCAGCCGAGGATCAAACCGGAGAACCTCTTGATTATGTTACTTAAAAAAGAAAAAATATTAAAGCTGTAAATTTAGTGATGTAAAAGAAACTGTCTGATTCCCTGCATTGGCAGGGCCTTCTCTGGTCATAGGAAAGCATATAAGCAAACCGTTATTACTGATGACAACAGCAAGGTACTTTATTTTTGGGAGGGGTGGTCATCACAGTGATTGTATTGCTAAAATTGAAAGTCTGGGAAATCATAAAAGCTGACTGTATGGCAATAATTAATCTGTACTATGCAATACACAGATGGTTGAAGTATTTTTGAAAGGTACACAAATATAAATGCCAAAAATATAAGCCAGAAAAGGCAGTGATTTCTCATCACTAATTACAGGAGCACTAACCGATTTGATTTTTCACAGAAGTATGTTCCACAGCATGTAAAAATTAAGTATAGGTGTTTTCCATATCCTTTTGCTTAGTAAGAGCTTACTGCCCTTCCGTTCTGTTTCCATAGATCAATTTAAGGCACCATAGTGCATGGTGAAACAACCCATTAGAATTTTCTCAACAGCAGCATGAATTAACCATTGTTCTTTCACTCCATGAACTAGGTTCATACAAAGGAAGCATTGCCTCCAGTATTTACTAGCTATGTCACAGCATCAGATTCAAATTTATTAATGTTCTAATACACATTGTTTGGTTACAATAAAGCCCAATTAAAACACAAATGACAGGGAGCACTAGCTATGAATTAAAACTAGTCATTATGAATTAAGTACTGAGCTTGAATAAAGAGTGACCTTTTAATGCTAACCACTCTCTCAAACATCATGCGAGAACATTTAAAATGTGTGGTGTCCGATGCAAAATAAGCTGATTCCACTTTCTACCAGGTAAAGTAAAGAAACACCTATTCAGAATTTAGAATGTCTAACAATCACAGAGAATGCAAAAGTAAAGGTCTTGAAGAGCTATATAACACCACAATCTGTTTTAAAGGGCATCATGAAGGGAAAGCAACTGCTTTCAGTCTCCACCAGCTATAAAATAGCATCACGTATAGAAGAAAATGTCTCTGATGCCACCAAAGACAGTATTTTCATTGCACGATCCTCCTTAACCACTGGTGGAGACAAGAAGCAGTTTTTATCTGCATTGCACTGTTGAAAAATAACACCATAGTCAGAAAAAAAACACTGCATCCAGTCTCTGCAGTAACATCATAAAGGGGAATAACACTGTGCATAAGAAAGAAGAAAAGGCCTCTAGCCATCTGGAGAAAAAAACTGCCTGTAGTCTACACCAACTATACAATAAAACCATGCAGTCTCCATTAGAGGAAAAAATGCCACCACCCCCAAATAGGTAAACAACAATAGTATAGTGGAAAAAAATGCCTTTCAGTCTCCCTCAGCTGTACAATAATGCAGACAAAAAGCACCTCTAGTCTCCACCATTGGTACAGAAGTGCCATGCATTGTAAAATACTGTCCCTTTCAGAGAAAAGGAACAGTCCCCAATCTCCTGAAGTTGTACAATACATGGAAATAAACTATGTCCAGTATCCACCGGCAGTACAGAACTGCAATACATGAAAAAATCTGTCCAGATTCCCCCCTTGGCTTTATAATAGCACAAGGGAAACAAATGTGTCCCGTCTACCCGACTGTACAATGAAGGGAAAAACACTATCACCAGTCTATACCAGCTCTATAATAGCTATGCATGAAAAAACACCAGTCCATACTAGTTATACAATCATACTATGCATGGGCTTACACTGCATCCATTCTGCACTAGCTGTGCAGTAGTGTCATGTAGGGGAATATATTTGATTGTAGTTTCCTCTAGCTGTACAACAACATCCTACATGTAAAAACTGCCTTTAGTCTTTTTCAGCTGTACAATAGAGAATGGAGATAAAAATGCGTCCATTCTCCATTATCTATATAATAACACTGTGCCTGAGCAAAAAGAAAAGGCCTCTAGCCGTCTGGAGAAAAAAAAACTGCCTCTAGTTCTCTAGTCTACACCAACTATACAATAAAACCATGCAGGGAAAATGTCTGCATTGTCCACTGGATGCAAAATACCACACAGGGTAAAATGCTCCATTATCCACTTGCAATACGTAACCCCATACAGGGAAAATATTTCCATTAACCTCAGTTTTCCAATGACACCAAGCAGTAGACGGAAGACAAAGAATAAACTGCCTCCACCGCAACTAGCTGAGCAGTAGTTCCATCAAGGGGGGAAAAAACATTGCATTCTTTCTCCATATACTGTACAATATCCTCACATACAGAAAAACAGCTATTGTCAGTCTTTGACAGCTGTGCAATACCAGACAGGGAAATAATTCTTGTTTATGCCAGCTGTACAAGTGTGAGAAAAAACAAATCCAGTCCCCAGGGTTATAACTGCACTGTGCAGGAAAAAATGCTTCTAATCCCCATAATACTACCTTGCAGAGGGGAAAACTGCCTCCAGTACCTGTACAATATTATCATGCAGAGGATAAAAGTGCCTTCAGTCCGAACTTCTTGTATAATTGTACTATGCAGAAGAAAAACAAGCTGCTTCCACTTTCTACCAGGTAACACAATGGAACACTACCTATCCAAAATGCTTTGACTGTTTTCTACTACTTCTATAGCCACTTTGTATAAAGGCACATAAACAATGTGGTTCTTGTCCACACATTTGCTTGATGTCCATAGCTATACCTCCTTCCCCACTCCCTAACACCACTAAAGCACTATACAATCTAATTTGACTTGTTTTGTACACTACAGTACAGCACTGATGATGTAGTACAGGACTGGTGATCATTAAATTTAACCAACATAAAATCTAATATGATTGGTGGTATATAGTACAGGACTGGTGATGTAGTATATGACTGAAGTAGTGTAGGACAGGTTATGTAGTATACGACTAGTGATGTAGTACAGGACTGGCGATGTCAAATATGACTGGTAATGTAGTATATGACTGATAACATAGTGTAGAACAGGTTATGTAGTATATGACTGCTAATGTAGTGTAGGACAGGTTATGTAGTGGTAGTACAGGACTACTGATGTATACAGAACTGGTGATGTAGTACAGAAATGGAGATGTAGTGTATGACTGCTGATGTACTGCTGGACCAGAGATTGAGTATATGACTGATCACGTAGTACATGACTGGTGATGTAGTATATCACTGGTGATGTAGTAATGGACTAGTGATGTAGTATAGGACTGGTGGCCCAGTATATGAGTGGTGATATAGTATAGGACTGGTGATGTAGTATATGGCTAGTAATGTAGTATGACTGGTGTTGTAGTAAATGACTGGTGATGTAGTAAATGACTGATGCTGTACTGTATGACTGGTGATGTATACAGGACCAATGACATAATATTTCACTGGCAATGTGTTATGGGTCTATGGTGTAGTATATGGCTGGTGATGTACAGGATTGCTGATAGAGCAGAGGAATGGTTATGTAGTATATGACTGATATGGTAGAGGACTGGTGATGTCGTATATGACTGATGTGGTGCAGGACTCATGAATTAGTATATGACTGGTTATGGAGTATAGGACAGGTAATATAGTATATGACTGGCAATGTAGTGTAGAACTTGTGATTTACTATATGACCAGTGATATAGTATACGAGTGGTGATGTAGTATGTAAATGGTGATGTACTGCAGGATTGATGATGGTATAGCCCTCATGATGTAGTATATGACTGGTGATCTATATAGGACTGATGATGTAGAATATGACTGATGATGTATGCAGGACTGAGGATGTAGTATATGACTGGAGATGTAGTAGAGAACTGGTGATGTAGTATCGGACCGGTGCTGTATTATATGACTGGTGATGTGGTACAGGACTGGTGATGTTAATATATGACTGATGTATCGGACCGGTGCTGTATTATATGACTGGTGATGTGGTACAGGACTGGTGATAATATGACTGATGTAGTATATGACTGGTAATATAACAAGATTGATAATGTAGTAAATGACTGGTAATGGAGAGGACTGGCGATGTATGTACTACTGATATATAGTATATGACTGGTGATGTATTATAGGTAATGTAGCACAGGACTGGTTATATAATATAGAACTGGTGATTTATGACTGGTGATATTGTACAGGACTGGTGACGTATGCAAGACTGGTAATATAGCACAGGACTGGTGATGATGTATATGACTGGTGATGTAGCATATGACTGGTGACAATTAAACCATCATAAAAATCTAATATGACTAGTGATGTAGTATATGACTGGTAATATAGTACAGGACTGATGATGTAGTATCATGTAGGTCATGTAATAGAGGACTTGGTGATCATTAAAGCACCATAAAATCTAATATGAGTGGTGATGTAGTATATGACTGGAAATGTAATACATGACTGGTGATGTAGTATAGTACTGGTGCTATAGTATAGGACTAGTGACATAATACAGGATTGGTAATATAGTATAGGACTAGTGATGTAGTTTAGGACTGGTGATGTGATGTGGGATATGACCGGTGATGTACAGGACTTGCGATGTATGCAGGACTGGTGGTATAGTATATGACTGGTGATGTAGTATATGGCTAGTAATGTAGTATAGGACTGGTGGTGTAGTATATAACTGATGTAGTATACGACTCGTGCTGTAATACATGAATGGTAATGTAGTACAAGACTGGTAATGTAGTATACGACTGATGTAGTATAGGATTGGTGATATAGTATATGACTGGTGAATGTAGTACAAGATTGGAGATATACTACAGGACTGGTGATGTAGTATAGTACTGGTAACATAGTGCAAGTCTGGTGATGTAGCACAGGACTGGTGAGGGTGTATATAACTGGTGATGTATTATATGACTGATCATTAAAGCATTATAAATTGTAATATTACTGGTGATTTGAAAGTATAGGACTTGTCACGTAGTATAAAACTGGTGATCATTAAAGCACAATAAAATCTAATATGACTGGTGATGTAGTACAAGACTGGTGATGCAGTATATGACTGGAGATTTAGTATAGGACTGGTGAAGTAGTATATGACTGGCGATGTGGTGTAGCACTGTTGATGTAGTATAGGGCTAGTGATGTACAGGACTGATGAAGTAGTATATGACTGCTGATATTTGTGGGACTGATGGTCTACTACATGAATGGTGATGTATACAGAACTGGTGACATAGTACAGAACTGGTGATGTATTGGATCAGTGATGTGGTATATGCCTGGTGAAGTAGTACAGGACTGGTGATGTAGTATATGACTGGTGATCATTAAAGCACCATAAAATCTAATTTAGGATTGATGATGTAGTATATGATCTGTGATGTAGCAGAGGAATGCTGATATAGTATAGGACTGGTGATGTATAGGATTGGTGATGCAGTATAACACTGGTGGTGTAGTATATAACTGATGTAGTATACGACTCGTGCTGTAATACATGAATGGTAATGTAGTACAAGACTGGTAATGTAGTATACGACTGATGTAGTATAGGATTGGTGATATAGTATATGACTGGTGAATGTAGTACAAGATTGGAGATATACTACAGGACTGGTGATGTAGTATAGTACTGGTAACATAGTGCAAGTCTGGTGATGTAGCACAGGACTGGTGAGGGTGTATATAACTGGTGATGTATTATATGACTGATCATTAAAGCATTATAAATTGTAATATTACTGGTGATTTGAAAGTATAGGACTTGTCACGTAGTATAAAACTGGTGATCATTAAAGCACAATAAAATCTAATATGACTGGTGATGTAGTACAAGACTGGTGATGCAGTATATGACTGGAGATTTAGTATAGGACTGGTGAAGTAGTATATGACTGGCGATGTGGTGTAGCACTGTTGATGTAGTATAGGGCTAGTGATGTACAGGACTGATGAAGTAGTATATGACTGCTGATATTTGTGGGACTGATGGTCTACTACATGAATGGTGATGTATACAGAACTGGTGACATAGTACAGAACTGGTGATGTATTGGATCAGTGATGTGGTATATGCCTGGTGAAGTAGTACAGGACTGGTGATGTAGTATATGACTGGTGATCATTAAAGCACCATAAAATCTAATTTAGGATTGATGATGTAGTATATGATCTGTGATGTAGCAGAGGAATGCTGATATAGTATAGGACTGGTGATGTATAGGATTGGTGATGCAGTATAACACTGGTGATGTAGTATATGACTGGTGATCATTAATGCACTGCAAAATCTAATATGACTGGTGATGTAGTATATGACTGCAGATGTAGTACAGGACTTGTGATGTATATGGCTGCAGATGTAGTACAGCACTGGTGATGCACTGTATGACTGGAGATGTAGTACTGGGTCGGTGATGTAATGTATGACTGGAGATGTATAGGATTGCTGATGGAATACATGAATGGAGATGTAATATAGGATTGGTGATGTATAGGACTAGTGATATAGTATAGGACTGGTGAGCTAGTATACGAGTGGTAAGGTAGTATAGAACTGGTGATAAGTATATGACTGGTGATGGATGCAGGACTGGTGATATAGTGCAGGATTGAAGATGTGGTATACAGCTAGTAATATAGTACAAGACTGGTGGTGTAGTGCATATGACTGGCAATGTAGTATATGAATGTTGATGTAGTATAGGAATGGTGACAAAGTATATGACTGGAGATATAGTATAGGATTGGTGCTGTAGTATACGACTCTTGCTGTAGTCTGGAACTGGTTATGTAGTATATGACTGCTGATGTATAGGACTAGTGATGTAGTACAGTACTGGTGGTGTAGTTTGACTACTGATGTAGTACAGGACTTGTGATGTATTGGACTAGTGATGTAGTATATGACTGGTGATGTATATTGGACTGATGACAAAGTATATGAGTGGTGTTGTATACAGGCCAGATGAAGTAGTATATGATTGATAATGTAGTATATGATTGGTAAACTCTGTTAACTGGCACCCATGGGGACTGGTAGATGCCGGATAACTGTAGATGTTCGTGTTTCACTGTTGCAGTCTTAACCAATGGGTTATCTGGCTCCAGGTAGCCCTCAATCGGCAGGAATACCAAAGGTAAGTAAAAATGACGTTGGCTGGCATAGGTTGGAAAGGACGTCAGGGTGTCTGATACAAAAGGAGGTAGCCAACGTCACTTCCTCAAGTCTTCCTTGCCGCAGAGCCCGAAGCAGAAGCATTTCTTGCACAAGTGCCGGTTGGCAGTTTACCTTTTTTGTTTCAGACTACAAAGTTGAAGTCAACTACAGCTAAGTAACCTGTTGGGGATTCTCTTTTCTTGCCTTAACGAATGTCAGAAAAGGTTAATATTTGTCTTACCTGTGGAAAGCAGATTCCCCATACAGATTTTCATTCCTTTTGTATTTGTTTAAGCCTTGACCACGACGTTCCTAATTGTGATCATTGTGCTTCCTTTAATCCGTGTGCTATTAGTCATCGGGCTAAGCATTTTGGACTTTGGCCTAAGTTTGTCGGTATGGTGTCCGCTGGTCTTCAGGCTTCAGATATCCCCAAGAAGCGTAAAGATAAGAACAGCGACCGGCTTCCAAAGGTTGTCCTCAGATAATGTTGGGTTGGTCATCAGTCATGCGGTAGCCAGTGAGACTCCTTGCAGCCCCTGTAGCCCACAGATTTTCAACTGCAGGCCTTGGTTGAGACCATTTCAGAGTCCCCCAGGCCTCTGGCATCCATTTTGCCTTCTGATCTTCCACCTGTTGCCTCTTCAGCTGGATCCATAGCCGCGAAGCTGACTCCGGTGTCCAAGACCGGTGTCCGAGACCTCTGTTCTTCATTCAGACAGCAAGCTCATACCAACGACTTCAGCTGCAACTTTGGTGATTGCCAGGCCTCCTGAGTCCTTTAGACTTGCAGGTAAATCTTCCAGTCTTAAGCCTGTGAAGAAGCAGGCTCCAGTTTCCTCTCGTTCCCCTCATTCTCAAATGGTTAAGATGGCTGATGACCTTTTGACTCTTATTAGGGGTTCACAACCTCCTCCTTCAAAAAGGTGTAGGGATGTCTCTCCTAAGGCTTTGTCCTTTTCAGGTTCGGATACTTCTAGTATTTTTGTGGATGAAGAAGTTTCTCAAGCTTTCTCTCCTTTTGAGGATTCAGATGCAGAGGAGTCCATCCCTTCTGCTTCTCCTCCAGAAGATTTCTCTTTTGGTGATACTTTAAATTCTCTCAGGGAACATTTTAATTGGGGAAAGTCAGGATTACCCCCTTTCTAAGAAAAGGATTAGGGAGTTTTTTTGGATTTGCCTCAGCATAAGCCTTTGGCTATTCCACCTGTGTTGGAAGTGGTTGATGATGTTTTTCTGGAAAATTCCTGGACTCCAAATTTGGTTCCTCCTGCTCCCAGGAAACCTGACAGGTACTACAGTCTCTGATTCTCATTTGTTTCTTTTCAGGAATCCGTTGGCTGATCCAGAGGTTATTTCTCAAGGCCCTAAAGGAGTTAAAGCCACTGTTACTAAAAATCCTGTTCCTTCTGACAGGGGAATCCGGGAACCTAGATAGGTGGGGTAAAAAGGTTTATACCTCTGCCCCTCTTGCTATTAGATCTACTAATTGTCTTTTTAATATGCTGAAGTACAAGCAGCGCACCTTGGAAGCTATTAAATCTAGGATAGCAGGTGTGCCTCAGTTCGTGGAGAGTAAGGATATGCAGGATTTGCTGAATTCTGCCAGTCTAGTCAAACATTCATCACATTGTGCTTTTGACATTCTAAAAGCCTCCTGTAGGGCTACAACTACTGGTTCTGTTATTAGAAGGCATGCTTGGCTCAGGGAGTAGCCCCTACCAGAGCCTGTTAAGGCTAAGCTTTTAGATGTACCTTTCCATAAGGACAGTCATTTTGGCAGCAAAGCAGAGGAAGTGCTCAAGAAGATGGAAGACAAGGCCAAGTCTATGCAGACAGTTAAAGACGTTCTGCAAGTTCAGCCTCCTCGCTTTAGCAGGAATTACCCTTCTAAGAGTTGGACATTCCCTGATACCAGCAGACAGAGCCCTTCTAGGACTAGAGGTTACAAATCTTCTAGGGGACAGGTGGCTACCTCTCAAAGGTCTAAGCATTGGCAGGCTTCCTCTTCCAAGGTGGGAAGTTCGCAACCTGCATCTCAATCTAAACATTCTCAATGACTCTATCCAACTTCTGCCTGTTCTTGCCTGCCCAGAGAGTCCTTTAGGGGGAAGGTTGGCCCTTTTACAAATGTTTGGACCACCATCACGGGCGACAAATGAGTACTCAGAACTGTATCCCTAGGGCACAAGTTTTCTTTCCACACCTTTCCAGTACCCAACGGATTCCCAGATGCTCCTCCAAAACAAAGGGCAGAAATAGAAAAGCAAATGTTGTCTCTGTTACATCTAGGAGCAATGGAATCAGTTCCTGCTCAGCAGGTAGGCCAGGGTTTCTATTCCAGACTTTTCCTAGTTCCAAAAATAGAAGGCACCTGGTGTCCTATCCTAGATCTATCCATCCTGAACTCTTTCTTGATAATTCCAAAGTTCAAAATGCTCACTGCATCAGTTACTGCCAATGTTAGAAAAGGATTCATGGCTGGTAACATTGGATCTCTCAGAAGCTTATCTGCACATCCCTATCAGGGAAAGTTGCAGGCAATACCTTCGTTTCAAGGTGGGCAAGCAATATTATCAATTCTCTGTGCTGCCCTTTGGCTTATCTACTGCTCCCAGAGTTTTCACAAAGTGCCTAGCACCAGTCATTGCTTTTTTCAGGCAAAAGAAAATTCAGATTTATCCTTACTTGGACGACTGTCTAATTTAAGCAAATTCTCAGGAGCAGCTGTTAAAGGACTTAGAATTTGTAAAGACTCTTCTCTCTTCCCTCTGTTACACTCCCAGCATGGCATTCCTGGGAGCAAGTCTGAACACAGCCACCCAGATGATATATCTCACCCAGGAGAAGCAGACAACTCTTTCAGTTTACTTCAAGGACTTGGCAAGCCTGTCCCAGCTCCCTGCAAGGAAATACCTGCAAGCTCTGGGATTCATGGCCTCTGGCATTCTCATGATTCCATATGCAAAACTGCATACGAGGAAATTTGCTATGGCACTTCAAGAACACTTGGTGACAACACACACAGGACCTGGATGTGATAATTCCTCTGCTTCCATGTCTGCAGACAGAGTTTCTGTGGTGGGCAACTGCCTGTCTACAGAACAAAGGCATGCCTTTTCGCCCACCCCTGGCCACTCAAGTTCTTACCACAGATGCATTGGACTACACCTGGGGAGCTCACCTGGATGGCAGATGCATGCAGGGAAGTTGGAATGCCCAGCAGATGCACCTGCACATAAATTTAAAGGAGTTAATGGCAGTCCAGCAGGCTTTACTAGCTTTCAAACATCA
Source organism: Protopterus annectens (assembly GCF_019279795.1). NCBI lineage: Eukaryota > Metazoa > Chordata > Ceratodontiformes > Protopteridae > Protopterus > Protopterus annectens. Next base: position 256,728,418 of record NC_056750.1, on the reverse strand, counting down.
TCTTTATCCAGGGACCTTTCTTGTCAGGACAGAACACCGCAGTCGTGGTACATCAACAAGCAGGGAGGGACTCATTCTTACCTCCTGTGCAGACAGAGCACAAGTCTTTGGTCCATAGCAGCATCCCTGGGCCTGCATCTCCTAGCTCAATTTCTTCCAGGAAGGCTCAATGTTTTGGCAGACCAGGTGAGCAGACAGACCCTGGATCCTCACGAGTGGCAGCTGAACAGAGCAGTTTTTTACAGCATCATTCAACGTTGGGGCACTTCTCAAGTGGATCTCTTCTCTTCTCCAGACAACCATCTTCTACCTCTTTCACTCCAGGCAGCATCACAGCAGAGTCTGGAAAGTAGATGCTCTGTCCTTCCCTTGGACGTTGCTGTCAGTTTAGGCCTTCCCTCCTCTTCTTCCCAGGGTGTTATTGAAGATCAGGGATGAACGACCAAGGACTATTCTCATAGCTCCGTACCGGCCCAGGCAGCATTGGTATCCACTGCTTCGCAGTCTCTCCCAATTTCCTCCTTGGCATCTTCCTCTGAAACTAGATCTTTTGGTTCAGGAAGGGGGAAACATTCTACATCCTCATCTTCAGCCTCTCCATTTGTATAACTCCATCCTTTTCTTCTTCCCTTTCCCAGCAGGTGGTTGACATGCTGAGGGATGCCAGGAGGCCTAGCACTAGTAAGTCCTGTGCTGGCAAATGGGAAAGATTCTCTTTGGATGCAGGCTAGAGGGGAATCTTCTCAGCCCACCCTTCCTCTGATCCTGGAATACCTGGCTGATTTGTTTCAGGGTGGTCTTTCTTTTTCCTCTATCAACATCCATGCTTCAGCCATTTCTGCTCATTGTTCTTTTGAATGACCCATTTTCTCTCATCCTCTGATGAAAATGTTTCTCAGAGGTGCTTGCAACTTGAAACCTCCCAGAAGGGCGCCTACTCCAGCCTGGGATCTTAATTTTGTTCTAGAGAAAACTCACTCTTCCTCCTTTTGAGCCAGCTGCCACTGCAGATTTAAAGTTTCTCTCGTGGAAGACTGCCTTCCTCTTGGCTATAACATCAGCAAGGAGGGTTTCGGAGCTGCATGCTTTGATGGCTGTGGAGCCTTTTCTTATTTTCCATGCAGATAGGGTCTCTCTGAGAACCAACCCCTCCTTTATGCCTAAGGTGGTTTCTAGCCTGACTCTTAATCAGTCTAAAAAACTTTCTACCTTCTTTCTTAATCCTCAAAATAGAGGTGAGAGGATGTTACATTCTCTTGATGTGCATAGACAACTCAGGTTTTACCTGGACAGGACTAAAGACCTTAGGAAATCAGCACAGCTATTGGTCAGCTTTGCCCCTGGAGCCCAGGGCAAGGCTATTTCTAAGCAAACCATTTCTAAATGGGATTGCACATTGTATTACTTTTTGTTATTCCCTTCATGGCAGGGTTCCTCCTAAAGGGGTTAGGACCCACTCAACTAGAGCAGCTTCCACTTCTGCAACCTTTTTAAGGGGTATCCCCTACTAAAGACATTTTGGAGGCTGCCACATGATCTTCTGTTCACACTTTCACAAAGCATTATAATTTGCCTTTGTTTTCTAGAGCCAGGACAGGGTTTGCTACTGCTGTTCTGCAGGGCATTATCTCCAATCCTTAATTCTGTTAGTTCCTCCTCCCTTTCTCTGGGCTTTGGTAATCAACCTATTGGTTAGGACTGCAACAGTGAAACATGATGAATATAGTACAGTTGTGCACACTTACCATAAATGTAGATGTTCGAGTGTATTCACTGTTGTAGTCCTACTTTACCTCCCTCCTTCCCCCTTTTTCTCCTTTCCTAAGGTACAGGCTAATTTTGGTTTAAGCCTTGTTTTCTGGGTGCTTCTGACAGTTATGACAAGAAAGACTGAGGAAGTGATGTCAGCTGCCTCTTTTTCTATTGGACGCCCTGATATCCTTTACAACTGACGACAGCCGCCGTCCTTTTTACTTACCTTTGGTATTCTGGCCGATTGAGTGCTACCGGGAGCTGGATAACCCATTGGTTAGGACTGCAACAGTGAATACACTCTAACATCAACATTTATGGTAAGTCTACACAACTGTACTTTTCTGGTTTCTTGAGAGTTACTATTAAAAATAGGCCTAACTAATACTGAACCCTATACTATTTGTTTGGTTTGATTTGTTCTCAGGATGAGGAGAGATGGAATTTATTCCTGTATTCTTTTTAATACTCTAAAACTCTAAAAACGTAAGGTATTTTTCTGCGAGGAGAACAGAAAATGCAGCACATGAAAATTGGCCTATATTTCCTTGAGAGTGCTGTTTGCTTGAGTTCCAGTTAACTGAGAGGTTGCTATATACAGGACTGGTGATGTATATCACTGGTGATGTAGTACAGGACTGCTGATGTGGTATATCACTGGTGATGTATACAGGACTGATGATGTAATATATGCCTGGTGGTGTATTACAGGACTGATGATGTACGTGACTGGCAATGTAGTATTGGACTGGTGATGTGGTATATGCCTGGTGAAGTAGTATAGGACTGGTGATGTAATATGACTCATAATGTATATGATATAGTATAGGACTGGTAATATAATATAGGACTGTTTATGTAGTATAGGACTAGTGATACAGTAAATGACTGATGATGTATTATAGGACTGGTGATGGTGATGTAGTATAGGACTGGTGATCATTAATGCACCATAAAATCTAATATGACTGGTGATGTATATGACTGCAGATGTAGTGCAGCACTGGTGATATAGTATATGACTGAAGATGTAATATAGGACTGATGATATAGTATATGACTGAAGATGTAATATAGGACTGATGATGCAGTATGTGACTGGAGATGTAGTATAGGACTGGTGAATACAGTATATGACTGGTGATGGATGCAGGACTGGTGATGCAGTATAGGACTGGCGATGTGGTATATGGCTAGCAATATAGTATAGGACTGGTGGTGTAGTATATGACTGGTAATGTCATCCCTTTTGGTAAAAACTCTACCCACGAACTACCACATAGACGGTAGTCTGCTTAACACCGAAAGTGTGATAAAGAGACCTTGGGACACAGGTGGACAGTATTCTCTCCTTTGATCATATCACTACAGTAGTCAGGAAATCCTTCTATGTGGCACACCTCATCACAAAAGGTTTCTCATCCAAGAAAAAAAAAGGTCATTGTTCCCCTCTACTCATCACTCATTAGACCCATTATAGAGTACAATGCCCCTTTTGGTATGTACCTCATAAGACATCTACAACAACTGGAAAGGCCACAGAAATACCTCCCAAAGAGGATTGCCAGCCTCAAACAGATGCCCTACGCAGACCATCTCAAAAAAACTCCAGCTTTACTCTGTCACATATCGCCTACTCAAAGGAGATCTCTGCCTAACATACAAAACTATGTCAAACCCAGAGCTGTTGGACATGCTCCACTTAAAGAAATCCCAATCCCTTCGAGCTACATGCTCTGGGGACCTAAACCTTGTCACCACAATAAACAGAACATGTTGGAGGGATGGATTCCTGTCCCAGAGACTTCCCATACTCTGGAACAAACTACCTATCTATATCAAACAAAGCTCCTCATTAGCACTCTTCAAGAAAAATCTTGATTGGATGGGAGATAGGAAATTCACCCCGGGAATCACTTCTGTGGCTCTGCTTGACAGGGGCACAGGAAAATAATTTTCTTGGGTGGCAAAAGCCAAGGTACAATTTGACTAGGCTTATATAGACCCTAGGGCGAATAGCCTAGTACCTACCTATGAAACTATGAACCTATGTAGTATATGAGTGATGAAGTACAGGAATGGTGATGTAGTATATGACTCTTGCTGTAGTATGAGACTGGTCATGTAGTATATGACTGCTGATGTAGCATAAGACTGGGGATATAGTATATCACTGGTGATGTAGTATATAGCACTGATGACATAGTATGCAGGACTGGTGTTGTATATGACTGATAATGTAGTATATGACTGGTCATGTATACAGGACTGATGTAGCTTATGGCTGGTGATGTATACAGGACTGGTGATGTACATAAGTGCTGATGTGGTATATCACTGGTGATGTATACAAGACTGATGTAATATATGACAGGAGGTGTATTACAGGACTGATGTAGTACATGACTAGTGATGGAGTATAGGACTGGTGATACAGTGTATGAGTGGTGATGTAATATATGATTGGTGATGCAGTACAGGACTGGTGTTATATTATAGGACTGGAAAAGTAGTATATGACTGGTGATCATTAAACACCATAAAATCTAATATGACTGGTCATGTAGTATATGACTGGAGATATAGTATATGACCTTTGAAGTATAGGACTGGTGATGTAGTATGTAATTGGTGATGTAGTAAATAATTGGTGATGTAGTATAGTACTTGTAATCTAGTACAGGACTGTTAATGTAGTACATGGCTTTTGATGTAGTATAGGGTTGGTGATGTTTGGAGGACTGGTGCTATAGTATAGGACTGGCAATGTAGTATATGACTAGTAATGCAGTATAGAACTGGTGGTGTAGTATATGACTGCAGTACTAGAATGTTGTGTAATATAGGATTGCTGATGTAGTATAGGACTGGTGTAATACAGGACTGGTGATATAGTATAGGACTTGTGTTGTAATACAGGACTGGTGATGTAATGTATGCCTGATGTAGTATATGACTGGCATTGTAGTATATGACTGATGATATAGTATATGACTGTTGATGTAGTATAGGACCAGTGGCGTAGTTCAGGACTGGTGATGTGGTATATGACTGGTGATGTACAGGACTGGTGATGTAGTATATGGCTGATAATGTAGTGTGTGACTGATGATCTATACAGGACTGGTGCTGCAGTACATGAATGATGCTGTACTATGACTGTTGACGTACAGAAAACTGGTGATGTAGTATATGACTGTATTGAACTGGTAATGTGGTATATGACTGGTGATGTAAAATATGACTGGTGATGTATACAGTCTGATGTAGTATAGGACTTGTGATGTTTACAGGACTATGATGTATTATATGACTAGGGATACAGTATATGACTGGTGAATATAGTACAGAACTGGTGAAAGTATATGACTCTGATGTAGTATAGGACTGGTGATGTTTATGACCGATCATTATTAAAGCACCATAAAATCTAATATGACTGGTGATGTATTATATGACTGGTGATGTAGTACAGGACTGAAGATGTATACGAGTGGTGATGTACTATAGGACTGGTGATACAGTACATGACTGGTGATGTAATATAGCTTTGGTGATACAGTATATGACTAGTGATATAGTATATGACTGGTTATGCAGTACAGGACTGGTGATGCAGTACAGGACTGGAGATGTCTAGGACTGGTGATGTGTAGTACTGGTGATCTAGTACAGGACTGGTAATGTAGTATATGACTGGTGATGTATAGTGCTGATGTATGCAGGACTGGTGATATAGTATAGGACTGATGTATATGGCTAGCAATGTAGTATGACTGGTCGTGTAGTATATGACTGGAGATGCAGCATAGGATTGGTGATGTAGTATACAATTGATGTATATGACTGGTGATGTATATAGGACTGATGTGGTATTTGGCTTGTGATTTATACAGGACCAGTGATGTAGAATGTGACTGTAGTATGACTGTTGTATACAGGACTGGAGATGTAGTACAGATCTGGTACTACATATCTATCTAATATGACTGATGATGTATATGACTGCTGATGTGATACAGGACTTGTGATGTAGTATAGGACTGGTGACGTAGTATACGACTGGAGATGTAGTATAGGATTGGTGATGTAGTGCACAACTGGTGATGTATATGGTTATATAGTATATGACTGGTGATGTAATATAGGATGGGTGATGTAGTATAGAACTGGTGATGCAGTATATAATGGGTAGTGTAATATATGATTGGTGATCATTAAAACACCATAAAATCTAATATGACTGCTGATGTATATGACTGGTGATGTAGGATAGGACAAGTGATGTAGTATATGACTGGTGATCATTAAAGCACCATAAAATCTAATATGCCTGGTGCTTTTCTCCTCAGGCCTCCATTGAAAATGGGCTACCTTGGCCCAATGGACTTTCCCCGGTTAACAAACTGAAATAAATAAATAAATAAAATCTAATATAACTGGTAATGTAGTATAGGACTGGTGATGTACTATATGACTGGTGATGTGCTATGGGATTAGTGATGTATGCATGACTGGTGATATAGTATAGAACTGGTGATGTATATGGCTAGTAATGTAGTGTATATGACTGGTGTAGTATGGGAATGGTGATGTAATATACGACTTTGTGATAGAGTATATGACTGGTGATGTATAGGATTCTTGATGTACTATATGACTGGTGATATAGTGTATGACTGTAGTACAGGACTGGTGATGGAGTAGATGATTGGTTATGTGGTATAGCACTGCTGATGTATATGACTGCTGATCTTGTATTGGAATGGTGATGTAGTACAGGACCACTGATATAGTATAGCTCTGGTGATATAGTGCATGACTGCTGATTTATACATGACTGACAATATAGAGGACTGGTGATGTAGTGTACAACCGGTGATGTACAGGATTGGTGATGTATATGACTTGTGATGTAGTACAGGACTTGTGATATATAATATGAGTGGTAATGTAGTATATGACTGGTGATGTACATGACTGATCATGTATTACAGGATTGGTGATGAAGTACATGACTGGTGATGTATACAACTTGTGATATAGTATATGACTGGTGATATATAGGATAGGTGATGTAGCATAGGACTGATGGTCTGGCACAGGACTAGTGATGTAGTATAGGACTGGGGATGTATGCAAGGCTGGTGATATAGTATAGGACTTTTGATGTAGTATAGGACTGATGTACATGACTGGTTATGTAGTATATGACTGGTGATATAGTATATGCATGGCAGTGTAGTAGACAGCTGGTGATGTATATAACTGGTGATGTAGTATAGGACTAGTGATGTAGTACAGGACTGGTGATGTATATGACTGATGATCAGTAAAGCACCATAAGTTCTAATATGGCTGGTGATGTATATGACTGGTGATGCAGTATAGGACTGATGATGTAGTACAGGACTGGTGATCATTAAAGCACCATAATATCTAATATGACTGTTGATGTAATACAGGACTGGTGATTTTGCATATGATTGGTGATGTAGTATAGGATCGGTAATGTAGTATATGACTGGTGGTATACTGTAGGACTGGTGATGTATATGACTGGTGATCATTAAAGCATCATAAGATCTAATATAACTGGCGATGTAGTATATGACTGGTGATGTAGTACTGGACTGTGGTTATACAGTATGACTGGTGGTGTAGTATAGGACTGGTGATTAGTATATGACCGGTGATGATGTATAGGATTGGTGATGTGCATAACTAGCATACCTCTCAACCTCTTAACACAAAAATGTGAATAAATCCAAAAATAATGGGGGGGACAAAGCCTCCCAAATAAGGGCATGTTTGAAATACTGCTGTCATAAACCTAGAAAGTTGGTAGAATAAGAGATGGTGTGTTGCTATGCATTTTCTGAAGGATATGAAGTCTGAAACTCAAGGGCCTGTTATTTAGTGAATTCAGTTATCACTGATTTGTCACAAAAATCTAGAAAACCACAGATTTTAGGAGGAACAGATCAAAATATGAGGCAAAAATCTGGACATTCTGTGAAAATTTGAACAGGTGAGAGGTATTATGACTAGTGATGTAGTACTGGACTGGTGATATAGTATATGACTGGTGTTGTGGTACAGAAATGGTGATGCAGTATATGACTGGTCATATATGCAGGACTGATGATATAGTATACGACTGCTGATGAATACAGAACTGGTGATCTAGTGTATGACTGATGTAATATAGGACTGGTGATATAGTTTAGTATTGAACAGTCTTTCCTCCAAGACCCATGGCACTGGAGGCACAAAGTGTCTACTCTACAAGATACCCTAAATGAGTCACTGAATGTCTTTACAAGTATCTTTTGATGACTTAAATTCAGTAGTCCACAGGTTGAAAGCTTTGTGCAGACACCTAGTTATAATGGCAGCTTCTGAATCTTTATTGTATTGGCATTTTTAACTTTGTAACAGTAGTGGGTTAACTGGCAGGGTTGATGGGGTGGTGTCCTCCATTCAGAGGATCTGTCCCACTTTATTTGTTCATATTTTTCCATGGTCTGTAGGGAACCAGTGAGTGACTACACAGTCACCCTGAAAGGAACTGAATATGGTACAATTATACAAGTAATATTCAAGTGAGGTCACATTTCAAAAAGAACGAAGATGATATAGTGATGTGCAGCAGATAGAAACTTGTCTGCTCCCTAGGACAATGCTGTTGTATGTAAACCATCTTCAGAAGTATAGAGGTTTCAGCCCTGAGTCCAGGGCACTCTGCTGCTTCCTGACCTTTCTCCTACCATTCTCCCTCTGTCAGCCTCCCTCTACCTCCAATGAGGCAACCAATTTCCAGAATTTTTATCATCAGGACCCCACAGCAGTGCATTTTTAAATTGTCTGAACTAGTAGTAATGGATGGCAATCACTCAGTAATGCTACAGAGTGTAGTGTGCATTGATGGGAGACCACTGAAGATGAGCCAACTATTGTCCAAGGTACAGCAAATAAAGGGGTACAGGGTTTGGGAGAATTCTCCCCTCCAAAGTCACACAGATAACACCATTTTAAGTTTCACTTTGAATTGTTTTTCTTTCTGAACCAGAACTTAAAACATACTTACTGTAAAGACCTAGATCCCTTTCTAATCTCTACTAAGCCACAATGTCAAAGCCTTGATGAAGCCCAGATACACACTGACACTTGTATTACTTATTAGTGATCTACCCATAAATTAATTACGTTAGACTTGTGTGACAGCTACTGTGTGAAACCATGCTGTTTACTGCCAACCACAGAAGTAGCATTTGGGGACTTTGCTATCTTACCACACAGAAGCTTTTCCATTGCCATCCATGGAATGGAATAAAAATGACAGTATCATACCTATATTTATTAGCTTCCTTCCTAAACCCTGGTTTATTCGTGGAGGCCAGTGTCACTATCCTTGTGGCATCACTGTAGTTAAGGAGAGACTACAACATTCTGCTAGAGGTTCACTGATGACCACAGTCAGTCTATGAACTCACTGAGAAGTAGTTCAGCTGGACCTTGTGGTCTACCCACTTAAAATTCCTTAAGTACCATCTCTACATCTTCCCTGTTTAGTGTTTACCCATTTGCTTCGTGATGTTTCTTTTAGGTGTTCCATGTATATATGTAAAGATTCTTTTGACTATGCATCATCTATTCTAGTGTTACAGAAGCTTGACAGAAAATTGGATTACCTCTGTCAGTCTCATAATGTCTCTCAAATACCTTCCTTTTGTAGGAATTCCTTGTTTCATTATTTTTTTTTATCTTGTATCAGTTATACCTTTCTGTCTCCTATCCCACCTTCTACTGATACCATGTTCTGTTCCCTTCTTTCTTAATCCTTAATACAGTCCCAAGACACAGCAACTGTTTCTGTTTCTGCAGTCCTTGTATAGTATTTACCACTGTTTCCCAGTTGATTAATCTTGCTCATCTGTGATTTCAAATTTCCTCTTGTGACACATTCTAGCATTAGATTCATAGGCTCTTACTAAGTCTATGACCAGAAAAACCAGTGAGAAGCTCAACCTCACCTACATCAACCAGTTCTAGCAAGAGACTAACAGTGTCCCCCATTAAGTAGATTTTCCCAGCATATCCCAGCTGAAAACTTGCAATCACCCTTCCAGTCATCCAAACTAATTTTAAAGGTTGCCAGATTATACTGTTTGCCATATAATGGCAGCCTACCCCAGAAGCAGGAGACATTTTGGGTTTAGTTACCTGTTAATGTCACCTAGTATCATTGAGGCAATTTAGGTTTAGGTCTCTAGAGCACATGCTTGCTTACCACCATTTCTGTTTTGGTGATGGAGTTCAGAGTGTGGGGGGATTTACAGCATAGAAGGCTAATTGGAGGTTACCTCTCATTTAGCCTGTACAACACTGAATAGAGAGATTGGACTTTTGTTCTATCAAAAGAGCTACAGGTACTGAAAGCAGGAATCTTTTTGATGAGGAAATGTTGAGGTTTGTCAAGTTGCTTTAACTAATAGGCAGGTGCATACAGAAGGAGGGCATTATATTCAATGATGGGTCTAATAAGGGAGGAATAAATGAACCTTGAAAATATTCCTTAAAGAACAAGTTGGGTAAGGTAGAATGGTTTTTAAAGCAATGACAGGGATGTAGTAGTCAGAAGAGAGTCTGCTGTTGACATACGTACCCAAGTCCTTGATGACTGTTAAATTTAAGTGCAATGTTATCTATATAGTAATCAGTAGTGATTCTAGATTTACCAGTGGAATCTTGCGACATTTCTTGGTGTTGTGGGTAAGCCCAAATTTAATAAACCAAGCATTTGTCTGGTCCGAGCTTTGTTGGAAAATTTTAAAATCAGAATGGGATTTGAAAACCATCCCTATTTTGCAATCATCAGCAAACTTGGTTAGCCATAGTCTCCTGATATCAGTTTTCTTGTCAGGTAAGTTCAGTGAATGCCAGGTTTTTGTGATATAAAAAAAAATGAGACCACAATAAATCATTTCAAAACTTTTCCCACCTTTAATGTGACCTATAACCTATACAATTCAATTGAAAAACAAATCTGTTGGGGGAAAAATATAAAAAATATATATATACAATAAGCTGGTTGCATAAGTGTGCACACCATTAAACTAATACTTTGTTAAAGCACCTTTTGATTTAATTACAGCATTCGGTCTTCTTTGGTAGGGGTCTATCAGCATGGCACATCTTGACTTGGCAATATTTGCCCACTCTTCCTTGCAAAAGCACTCAAAATCTGTCAGATTGTGAGGGCATCTGTTGTGCACAGCCCTCCTCAGACCACCCTACAGATTTTCTATTAAATTTAGGTCTGGTCTCTGGCTGGGACAATCCAAAACTTTAATTTTCTTCTGGTGAAGCCATTCTTTTGTTGATTTGGATGTATGCTTGGGGTCATTGTCATGTTGAAAGGTGAAATTCCTCTTCATCTTCAGCTTTTGAGCAGACACCTGAAGGTTTTGAGCCAAAAGTGACTGGTATTTGGAACTGTTCATAATTCCCCCCACCTTGACTAAAGCCCCCAGTTTCAGCTGAAGAAAAGCAACCCCAAAGCATGATACTGCTGCCACCATGCTTCACTTTGGGGCTGGTGTTCTTTTGGTTCATAGGTTGGTACTTGGCTATCGGCACTAGGGCCTATGCAAGCCTAGCCATAACAATTCCCTTTCTTCCCACAATATTTACTTCTCTGGACCCCTGTCTAGCAGGGCAAGTGACATGATCCCCGGGATTAATTTCCTATCTCCCATCCAATCGTCAAGGTTCGTTTTGAAGAGGGCCAATGAGGTGCTCTGCTTGACATGCATGGGCAGTCTATTCCAGAGTCTCTGGGTCAGGAACCTATCCCTCCAGCATGGTTTGTTCATTGTGATGATGAGGTTTAGATCCCTGGAGCGTGTGGCTTGGGATTTTTGTGGAGCATGTCCAACAGCTCAGGGTTTGACATGGCCTTGTATGTTAAGCAGAGATCACCTCTGAGTATACGATACGCCACAGAGTATAGCTGGAGTTTTTTTTTAGATGGTCAGCATATGGCATCTGCTTTAGGCTTGTGATTCTTTTAGTGAGGTATTTCTGTGGCCTTTCCAGCTGTTGCAGATGTCTTGTGAGGTACATACCAAACGGGGCATCATACTCTATAATGGGTATAATGAGGGATGAGTACAGTGGGACAATGACCTCCTTTTTTCTGGATGAAAAGCCCTTAGTGATGAGGTGTGCCACATAGAAGGATTTCCTGACTGTTGTGGCGATGTGGTTATCGAAAGTGAGACCACTGTCCACTTGTGTCCCTAAGTCTCTCATCACACTTGCAATGTTTAGTGTATTGCCACCTATGTGGTAATTCATGGGTACATGTTTTTTCCAAAGGGGATAACTATACATTTCTTGGCATTAAGCTTGAGCCCATGGCTCTGGCACCAGGCATCTGTTTCTGTAAGGCCCTTTTGTAGAATATCCACATCATTTGGGGATTCAATAATGGCTCCTAGTTTGCAGTCATCTGCGAACTTTGTTAGCCAGAGTCCCTTAGTGTTGGCCTGTACTTCAGAGAAGTAGATGCCAAACAAGAGTGGTCCCAGGACTGAACCCTGAGGTACTCCACTTGTCACTTGTCTGGAGCTGGATTTGGAGTCGGCTACTTTTACAGTCTGGGTTCTGTCAGTAAGCCAGTTGGCAACCCATCGAGTGACACAGGGATTTATTCCCAGCTAAGTAAGTTAATCTATGATTCCAGAGTGAGGGATGGTGTCAAAGGCCTTGGTGAGGTCCAGATAGGCTGTGTGGACCACCTTACCCTTGTCCACAGCTCTGGAGACTGATTCGAAGTCAGTCAGATTCAGGAGACAAGATCGGCCCTTCACAAACCCAAACTGGGTGGGGTCCAGTGTTTAAAGGTTGCCAATGTCATTGTTTATAAGTTCCATGATGATGCGTTCCATGCCCTTGCAGATCAGGCTGGTCAGACTGATGGGATGGTAGTTCCTGGGATCCAAGGCGGATCCCCCCTTGTGGAGTGGAATAACTGTAGCTGTGCACCACAAAGTGGGCACGAAGCCTGAGGTGAGGCTACGATTAAACATGACACTTAGGTGAGGTGCCAGTTCATTTTGTAGTTCATGTAGTACACAGCCTGGGATGTCATCTGGTCCCATGGATGCTGTATTCTTAGCTTTGGAGAGTGCGGTTTCTACCTGTGTGGCCGTGATTACCAGAATTTGGCAATATTTTGGTATTTTAATGGGCCCTTTAGGGGGGTGACTGCACTAAATCAATCTGCCAGGATATTGGCAATATCCTTGGGATCAGTATATTTAATGCCATTCTGTTGTAGCTCAGAGCAGATCTGAGCATTGCCATTTAGATTCTTGACATAACTATAGAATGCCTTGTGGTTGTCTTTGGAATCTTTGGCAATTTTATTTTCGCAACTAGCTTTTGAGGATTTTATGTGGGATCTCAGCTTCTTACTGAGGCTGGTGAGGGAGTTTTTTGTATCCTGGGATTTTCCTCTTTTCTGCAATGTTAGTAATGACCAGGTCTAGGATATTGGAGCCCCTGGTGGGACTATCGATTAGTTGATCCAGGGCGTTGGAATTTATGAATTCCAAGAACCGTTGGGAAAAGGAGTTGGTACCAGAGTAGTTTTCCCAGTTAATGGCAGGGTAGTTGAAATCACCCAGTATTAGGGTGCTTGGTTGTATCTTAATATTTTCCAGTATGTTTAGAAAGGTGTAGTGATAATCTTGGGGCATGATGGGGGATCTGTAGCAAGCTACAATTTGGATTGCAGTCTTACCTAGTGTTAGTTGCACTTGGAGAATTTTAGAGGTATTGTGTTGAGCATCTAGCCTGGAGGTGTGTATATCCTTGGTGAATATGGACACTCCCCCACCTTTAGTGTCTTGGACTTGGTTTTGTGGCCGAAAGTGTGGTAAGAGTTGTAGCCTGGTATTGCAGGGGTGCTCTCTGGAGCCTTGAACCAGGTCTCAGTTACTGCACAGATATCAATGTTCTCCATTTTTAGGAGTTCCTCGAGAGAGAGTGCATTTTGAGGTTTAGACTTCTAGCATTGAGTAGCATTACCTTCAGATTTTGCATGCTTGTATCTGTTACGGTGGTGGTTTTATCCTTTGAACCTTGCCTAAAAAAGGCACTATAGGGGTGACTAGCTTTAGCCAGTAACCTGAATCCCAGGGGTGACAGGTGCAGACCATCTCTGGCAAAGCATTGTGGTTGGTCGATCATGTCTTCCCAGGCAGACAGATACTGGATCCCCTTTGAATGACACCAGAAGCTTAGCCAATTGTTGAAATCAATCATTTTGTCCTTACACTGTGGTATCATTCTGGGCAAAGGCAGGATGCTACTCGGCGCTAGGGTCATACCTGCCTGGGCCACATGATCCAAGAGCTCTTCCATGTCTCTCTTCATGTAGTCCAGGGAGGTACGTCTCAAGTCATTTACTCCAGCATGGACAATGACAGAGTCTTATTTGTACTTGTTGTGGAGTGACTTGAGTGCATGCATTATGTGGTGGATACTGGCACCTGACAAGCAGCTAACTGTAATTTTCTCCTTGTTCAACCTGGTGTGTGAGACATCAGTGTGCCTGACTATGGAGTCACCTATGACTAAAGTGTTGGGTACATTGCCTTGCCTTAGGGACTGTTGTTGGGTGGCACACTGGTGTTGTGAGCTATGTGTCACTTTGGTTGTGACTGGTGTTTGTTTGCGTTTCAGCTTCGGAGGTCATTGTTGCTTGGGCAGGTTAATGTTAAGGGCCTCCGCATATGTGGGTTTAGTGTTGCTATGTGTGGGTTTTGAAGGGCTATGAGTTGCTTGATGTGTAATGCATGTGTTAACCTTCTCCTCTTGACTGTCTAGCACAATCTTGGCCGGAGAGAGCTTTGCTTCCAGTTTGGCTATGTAAGTGCACCTCTTGCAGGTTGTAGTGTTGGGTGGTAGGAGGAGAGGATTGTCTGTGTACATGAGGCAGTTGCCACATTGCCCCAGTATGCCTAGATTCACCAGGTGGACAGGAGAAATCACGGGAAGCTGACCCTTGTACATGCCTGTTTAGGTGCTTTTTTTGTAAGGTTTGAGCTGTTTTCCCTTACCTTTGCCAGGTACTTTGCAATTATAGGCTGTTTAGTGCCTACGATTAATTTCTCTTTATTGACGAGGAGAGTTGAGTGATTGTATCAGTTTCAGTCGTCCTAGTGCTTTCCAGCAGGTTCTAGAGCAAGTGCTAGTCACAGGGGTTCAGATTTTGGTGCTCCTACTGAGAAACCAGCTAGTTCTAAGGGAAAATTTGAAGAGCAGACTTTCTGGCACTTGGAATAGTTTAACTGTAGTCTCGCAGTGCTGCACGATGTGAAAAATGTGCAAACACACACATTTTTAAGCCAGAAAGTTGAAAGGGATAGAAATCAGCCCAAAAAGGCTAATAAAATTACAATTTCAGAGCTGGAAACCACTCCTCTAGTGTTAGATAGGCAGCACAATGCTCACCACTCCCACTAGTAAGCAGTAGGACTTCCCTCTACCACAGCAAGGTCTGGATAGCTCTGAGCACATAAAATAAAGTCCTGAGACAAGCAAAGCCTGTGATATGGACTGGCTAGGAAATGTGGGAAAAGAGCAAACAAGATAGTATTTTTTTTTGTTGAAACAGGCTAAACAATGCAATAATACAGTAAATAAACACAGAAAAGGCTAACACACTTGAGTGTGAAGTCCTAAACAGTAAATGCAATTAAAACTCTACAAAATTAGCAATTTAAAACTTTTTAAATGAAGCAAGGCAAGTGCACAACTGAAAATGATTTGAGGCAGTAATACAACAGAATAAGTAGCTAGTCGACATATACAGAGAAGTCTATATATACAGAAAAGCAGCTAAAACACACAAACAATTCAGATGCAGTGCAACCTAGAACACTTGAATTGTAGCAATATTAAGGCAATTACAGTTATAATAAATGCTCTAAAATATACTCTATATTTCCAAAATGTTTGAGAAGCACAGTCAGAACACAAGGAGATTCAGGCAATTTTTTTTTTTTTTTTTTTGAAAGGGAAAAAGGAGAAACAGAAGGCCTTCTCAGATGTTCTCTCTGTATTAGGTAGAATGAGCTAATGACACTAGACTGGGAGGAGTGTCCAAGATCAGATTTACAGTAGGGCTGGGCAACTGCAAAGCCACCAAGTATAACAACAAGACACCAATAGGGAGGGTGGAAACCAATGCTAAAGCTATTAGCCTACAGACAGTAAACACTACAGAAAGCCACAAAATGAAATTTTATAAACAGATAAAGGAGCAAAGAGACTCTACAGAATGCTTTTAACTGCAAACAAATCAGTTACCCATGCAGATTAGTTAATAGCAATAAAATACACTAAAAACTATGCAGCAGGCAATAAAAAGTGCTATATATAAATTGCTAGAAATAATAATCAGTATAAATAATCCAAAAAAACAGGATACTTGTATATCTCAGATCAGAGTTGCAGTCAATGTGGTGATGCAAAGTGTTGTTTTTGCACCAAACATACCTTTTGGAATTGTGGCCAGAGAGTTCAACCTTGGTCTCATCAAACCATAACACATTTTCCCACATGTTTTTGGGGGACTTGATGTATAGTTTTGCAAATTTTAGCCAGGCCTGGATGTTTTTTCTGTGTAAGTAAAGGCTTCCGTCTTGCAACCCTACCTCATAGCCCAGACATATGGAGAGTACTGGAGACTGTTGTCACATGTAGTACACAACCAGTACTTGCCAGAAATTTCTGCAGCTCTTTCAATGTTGCTGTAGGTCTCTTGGCAGCCTCCCTGACCAGTTTTCATCTCGTCTTTTCATCAATTTTGGAGGGATGTCCAGTTCTTTGCAACGTCACTGTTGTCCCATATTTTCTCCACTTTTTGATGACCATATTCACTGTGTTCCATGGTATATCCAATGCTGTGGAAATGTTTTTGTTTCTTTCTCCTGACTGATACCTTTC
The DNA here is from genome assembly GCF_019279795.1 of Protopterus annectens. NCBI lineage: Eukaryota > Metazoa > Chordata > Ceratodontiformes > Protopteridae > Protopterus > Protopterus annectens. The sequence goes on along the minus strand of NC_056750.1, from coordinate 256,711,642 downwards.
AACAATAAGATCCCTTTGATGCTTTGTAAGCTGTCTGCGAACCATGGCTTTTGCTGTAGCAGGCAACTGAGTAAATGTCAGGAAATTCCTACTAGGACAGCTGAACTTTATTTGGGGTTGATCGGAGTCTCTAAGTGATGACAGGTGTGTACACAAGAAGACTGAATGCTATAATTTAATCAAAAGGTGCTTCAACCAATTAGTTTAAGGGTGTGCACACTTATGCAACCAGCTTATTGTACATTTTTTATTTTTTATATTTTTCCCCAAAACAGATTTTTTTGTTTTTCAATTGAATTGTACAGGTTATAGGTCACATTAAAGATGGGAAAAGTTTTGAAATGATTTATTTTGGTCTCATTTTTTTATATCACAAAAACCTGGCATTTTAACAGGGGTGTGTATACTTTTTATATCCACTGTATATATATAAAATAGGAGGGGGGCAGGATGGAGTTCTGTGGTGCACAGCTGTTGATATTTTTTTGTGTAGTGTAAATACCCAATAAACTTAATGGTATAGATTTTATGAAAAAGCCAATTACCTATCCAAGAAACTACAGATAGGTTAAGGTTGACATGGGAGAGTTTGTCAATACTTCCTGCATGGGGATATTGTTGAAGGCCTTTGCTAGATCCAAGGTTGACTTGTTTTGTAGTTGTCTGATGAAGGAAAGGTATTAACCTTTCCGAAAGTGCTAACCAAATAAAACAAAAGATGCACATTTCTTTGTTTCCTTGCAATTACCAGTTCATTTGCTGATTTTTTTTCGTTTTAAGTTCAGTTTAGTTTGTTAGTGGTTTTCTAGATCCAAATGGCCTCAGTAATCATTTTGAAGAACTCCGCTAGGTTAGGTAGACATGACCTACCTTTTACAAAGTAGAATTTGTATGTATTTTGGGACATAAGGTTACCAATATAATTTTAGTTCAACTATAATATGTTCCATAGACTTATAATATTATTACTGCAACTAACAGGACTGTAACTCCCAGGGTCAGTAGATTGGCCATATTTATACAGTGGCATCCCAGCAGGTGTTCACACCTCAGGGATCGAACCAGTGGAGATAGTCAGGTAGAAGATTTGATGAATTTTTTTTTTCTAGGTGAGATGTCCAACTTCTCAACAGACATCTGTGGATTTTTTCAGGACCCGTGGAATTAGTATTTTTAATTTTTTCCAAAAGGACTTGTCTAGAGTGACTTTAGTAGGGGAAACATGAAGGTGCAGAAGGAGAGTGAATGAGGTGAAGCTGGAAAATAATTTTCCATCAGGAATATAAGCAATGTTCTTGGAGTCGCAGAATGAGGTATCATTAGAAAGAAGTTCAGCACATACTTGCTGGTTACATTAAACTTCATAATATAACTGAGGAAGGCCTTATGGCTGTCATTTGAATTAACTGTAGCCCTAATTTTGTATTCAGCCTTACATTTCCTAACATTAAGTTTGGGAGATTTACCAGGTTTGATCATTTTATTATGATGACGTGGACATCTTTTAGATGGGGCCAGGATTTTTCTTTCTTTTCCTTTCTTGTAGAGTTGATCAATATGGGAGTTCTACCATATGGACTTCATTTAAAACTTGCCATTATACCTATGTAGGTTGGATACAGGTACCTCAATTTAGCTCTCCAAAAGTGAGTACAATTCAGAGAAATAAGCAACAGCCTGAGATATTAGGTTTTGCTGTGGCACCATATAATTTGTGATTATCAGAAAGATTGGTAAATAGCAATTAACTCCTTTTGGAGAAATCCATGAATGTAGGTGAGTTATTAGGGGCCATAAAGCTGGTTTTCAGGGAGAAAGTCATAGCAAGATAGTCAAATCTGACTAGGAGAACATAAGTACGGGGTGCAACTTGGGGAAGCATTTGTGAGGAAAATGTGTAGAAGATTGACATACCTGAGTTGCAAGGGGACAATCTGGTCAAATGCATTGATATTTAAGAAGGTCATAAATATTTGTGTATATTTATTGTTGAAGTATATTTTTGAAAACTTAGATGTGAATAGTTGAAGTCACCAAAAAGGGTATTTTGTTTAACTTTTCTAACCGGTTAAGGTGTAATATATACTTTTAAGGAGTCAGATTGTGTTCTATTATTGAATACAATGTGATAATTTAATTGTAACCAGGACTTCAAGTTCCAGATTTGTGTCGTGTGGAATATGGTCAAAAAGAATGTGGTTACAGCAAATGTGGCTACTCCCCTGCATTTGCCAATGGATCTGAATGGATGATGGGCATTGTAACCTGAAACTGAGGGAGTGATATCACTACACTGGAACCAGATTTCTGAATTACTCAAATGCTGATGTCATCGAGGGTAAAGAAGGTTTTGAGATCAGAGATTTTGTTTGGGCTTTTGGCATTCAGCAGTGATACCATGATGGTATCTGGACTGGAATTTTACTATGTTGGCATATCTTTTAGTGAAGCATTGCCTAGAAAAGGAAGCATGGGGTAGTACAATTTTAGCAAGAATGTGAAAACTAAGGATTGTAAGGGGCAGGTCATCCCTGGCAAAGTAGATGGTAGGTGGTGATTTGACAATTTCATCCTATGTTGACACACACTGAATCTTTCTAGAAAGACAGCAATTTACTAATCAATTATTTTATTCTTAAATGTATCACCACTCTTGGAGCAGACAGCAAAATAATGTCACTGCGCATCACCCTCAGCATGAAATATCTAAGACTGTTCATTCCCATAGGGACAACTGCAAGGTCATAATCATATATGGTGTGGTGAAGGGAACTAAGGGGGCTATTGACATCCTTAATTCTAGCATCAGAGAGGTAGCTGGTACCTTTCTGTTTGCCAGCTTCATTAGTACAGTCTTTGCATGTATTACAATGGAGTCACCAATGACTGTGCCATTTCTAAGATGTGTTGCTGGCTCATTTAGGACCTTAAGGATACATACTTTTGTAGTACAGGAGACTCCTGGTAACAGTAAGCATTGGTGCTGGTTTCGCAGTATTGTTTGTATTTTAGCTATGTGGACATGGCTGAGATAAGCTAATAGGATGTTTGAGGCACAGAAGGCTTAGGCAAAGCTTTATTTACTACCTCAACATTGCTAGTAGTGATTTTGTGGGGATGTGGTAGTGTTGTATTTTTATGGTGCTGTTTACTGACCATGGTTGAGACAGAGAGAAAAAAAGGCCTCCACTTTAGGTAAATAAGTGTGTTTCCTAGAAATAGAATAAGTATTCATTGTAAGTTGTAAGCAAACCTAAAGCTTCTACAACATTTCCTTAAAAAAATCAAGAACCAACATGCTGGTTAATGAGGTTAAGGCTGCTAATAGCAATAACAGCAGATTGATTGCACACACAGAATAGGTCTTAGTGCAATTCAGAGATGAATGAGAACATGCAAAGTATAGCCAGCTGAGTATCAATAGTAAGGGGAACAAAAGTTGTTTTTTTTCTGAGAATACTTGTTTAAACATTTAGTTATCTGTGGATAGTCAGTATTCTATTGAACACAATGAATGAATTTAATTATATTAGGGGGAGTGCATACATTTTGGGCAGCCACGGTGGTGCAGCAGTTAGTGTTGCTGCCTCACAGCAAGAGGTTCTCTGGTTCGATCCTCGGCTGGGGTGCCTTCTGTGCGGAGTCTGCATGTCCTCCCTGTGGTTGCGTGGGTTTCCTCTGGGTGCTCCGGTTTCCTCCCACATCCCAAAGACATGCTGTAGGTGGATTGGACACTCTAAATTTGGCCCTAGGTGTGGTTGTGTGCATGTGTGTCCCTTCTGTGGAAGGTTGGGCACTGGGCTGGCAACTCGACACTGTAAAACTCCACTGCCAATCATGAGCAGACTGGTGATCTGCTGTGGCGACACCTAACCGGGAAAAGCCAAAAGAAGAAGGGGGAGTGCATACATTTGTGTTTCCTATCAAGATCCCATGAAAGAGGAGTAAGATAGGAATTTGTAGTCAGATTAACATAAGGAACAGACAACTGGAGAGGTCCTTCTTTTAAGGCCACATCCTGAACAAGGATAGGACAAGATTTCACACTTAGCAGTCCATTCTGTGGCAGATACTGGTCAAGTCAGTTTTATGCAGAAAATCATTTCTTTTCATCTTAAACATAAAAACTAGTCTCTATCCCCATTATAATCTAGTTTACAGGGAAATTCTTCTAAGTTCTGATAATTATCAAGAGACACTGCAGTAAAAATGCATACTGTAATCAAACAAGAAAATTATGTAAATACAAACAAATAACAATTCTTTCTCGCACATCAGTCTGTTCTATGGCAGAGACTGTTAAAATGAGGTTCTCAATAAAACCTTGAAATGTTTTCCTTGCCCCATAAATAAAAATATTAGTCTCAATGTCCTCCCCAGTTCACAAAAAATGTTTTCTTATTCCTGTAACCCAAGAGTAGATGGCTTTGTTTTCTCTTCTAAGCAAAATGTCTACTATATAAGGGAAATTACTTTAAATAACCAACTAAGACACTGCAATCAAGCAAGAAAACAAAGGAGTAGACACCAAGAAATCTGAATTTTGTTTGTAACAAAGATCATCAAGGGGCTCCAGCATGTGCCTTACACAGACAAGACTACAATCCTGTCACTATACTTTGTATCGTACAAACTTCTAACGGGAGACTTATGCCTGGTTCACAGAGCAATCCAAGACCCAAACCTAATGAACTTACTGCATATCTGTAAATCAAAGCAGAGGCCCAAGGAGAGAAGCTCCACAATTAAAATAAACAAACCGTAGTTACATCGGATTACATTGCGATTAACAATTTGATTAACATAGCAATTAATTACAAACATATTTACAGATGAAGAACATAGTACATCAGTAGACAACTAGAATCTTTATCTGCGAAGTACATAACAGACATTAACAAATGTTACAATGTTCCTGCTGTATACTAAGTACTAAGCTTATGAGCATCTGAGTTTGCTATAATCAAGGTAGTTAGTGGGGTGGAAAGAAAGGTAGTGGTTGGATGGGGTGGGTGATATTAGAATGGGAGTTGCAAGGGCATAGCCAGAATGTTTTTAGGTGCGCTTTTAGTAAAGTTTTGAAGTGGGTGCATGATGGTATGGAGGTAATTGTCAGTGGGAGGGAGTTCCATAATTCGGCTATGGCGCAAGAGAATAGTGCTTCACCAGCAGAGTTATTGGCTTTAGTGATTTGCAAGTGATTTTTGTTGCTTGATCTTAGTGGTCTGGTGATGTGATAGGGTTGGAGCAGATTCTGGAGGGATGGGACATTTAGTGGATGGTTTACTAGTTTGTGGGCGAGTGAGAGTTGATACCATTGAAGGAGGTGAGGGAGTTCAAGCCAGCCCTGTTCAGCAAGTAAGAGACGGTGGTGACTATGGTAGGATGGCCCTGTGGCGAATTTGGCGATTTTGTTGTAGCAGGTCTCTAGCTTGTTTAGATCACATTGCCTTAGGTTGGTATATATTGGAGAGGCATAAAGTAGGGTGGAGATAAGGTGGGAATTTGCTACTGAAATCTTTGTTGCTTTGGTGAGAAGTTGCTTATTTCTGTATAATGCTCCTAGTTTTTTGTGGACTTTTTTTATGGTCATGGATATGTGAATGTCAAATTTTAGTTTGTCTATTTCCACTCCTAGCAATTTGGTGTGTTCAGTTGGGTATATAGTGGTGTTGTCTTTTGCTGTGATGTTAAAGTGAGAGTTGTTTTGAGTATGTTTGGTGGGTTGGAAGATGAGTAGTTTAGTTTTGTTTGGGTTGAGTATTAATTGGGCATCGGATAACCAAGTTTCAACAGAGGAAAAGGCTTCATGTGTGACTTTTTGCAGTTTGAGTAGGGACTGGGCTGAGCAGATGATGGTTGAGTCATCTGTGTATTGTACGAGTGTGCCATGTTTGGTGGCAGAGGATAGATTATTGGTGAAAACAGAGAAGAGTAGGGGTCCAAGGATGGACACCACTTAAAATATTGCAGAGTGGGGGGCTTTGCCCCCACACCCCTCCAACTAAATATACCAACTCTGAGATCGCACTAAAGTGGGGTAAAGGACAATGTCACAGCTCAGGCCAAAATTTTTTTCTCTGGGAAAAAAAATCGCTAACCTGAGCTTTCGCTGTTGTCAGATTTCATTCTATATGTGTCGGCGAAACGGCATTTGCTGTAATGCCATTTCGCTGACTTAATATAGACCCCCATAATTCAGCTATTCTAATTCTAATGACTCACCAACAGATACAACATTGTTTTATTTCCTAATCAGAACTTTAAATGGGAAAATGAAAAAGGAATTTAGGTATGAAATTGCAACAAAAATACACATTGTAATCAAACACAAAGACAATATAAGGAACACAAAATAAGAAAAGTACCTTTCCTGCACTGCAGTTTAATTATTGGAAGACATCATTAAAGTGAGATTTCGAAGGAAAGCTTTGTAATGAGTTGTTTTCTTTTGAATAAAAATACTAGTCTCATCTTTCCCTTCCCAGTTTTCAGGAAGCTTCCTAAGATTCACCAAGAGACACAATTTTTTCTCTTAAACAGAAAATTTAATATACAGGAGAAAAGAACTTCACATAACACTTCAGTAACATTCTGCAACAAAATCCACATTGCAGTCAAATAAGAAAATAATATAAGGAATACAAAGCAAGAACTTTCGCATTCCAATACAAGTATGTTCTATGACAGAGGCTGTTTAAGAGAGTTTTCTCTGGAAAACGACTTCAAGGATCATAATCCATACAGTAACATGATCTGACTGCTGGTCAATGATGATCTTACCTAAAATGCTACAATTCTGTTCCACAAAAGGAAGTCTTTCTTTTAAAATCAGCATTTATTTTAAACAGCTATGTTATACGGGTTTGAGACAGTGGCATTGACAAAAAGGCACGAGTCAGAGCTTGACGTGGCAGAGCTGAAGATGTTAAGATTTGCACTGGGTATGACGAGGATGGACAGGATTAGGAATAAGTATATTAGAGGGTCAGCCCAGGTTGGAAGGTTTGGAGACAAAGCCAGAGAGGCAAGATTACGTTGGTTTGGACATGTGCTGAGGAGGGATGCAGAGTATATTGGGAAAAAGATGCTAAGGATGAAGCTGCCAGGTAACAGGAAAAGAGGAAGGCCTAAGATAAGGTTTATGGATGTGGTGAGAGAGGATATGCAGGTGGTTGGCGTGACAGAGCAAGAATATGCAGAGGACAGGAGGAAATGGAAACAGTTGATCTGCTGTGGTGACCCCTAACCTTGTTCAGTATATATTTCTTGGAAGTACAGGCCAACACGGAAGGACTGTGGCTGACCAAGTTTACAGATGACTGCAAACTAGGCACCATAATAGACTCTCCAGCCGACATAAGCATCCTACAAAAGGGCCTCATAGAAACAGACAACTGGTGCCAGAGCCATGGCCTCAAGCTAAATGCCAAAAAGTGTATAATCATCCCCTTTTGGCAAAAACAAAGTGCCCACAAATTACCACATAGGTGGTAATCCATTAAGTACGGAAGAAGTAATTAGGGACCTGGGGACCCAAGTTGATAGCAATCTCTCATTTGAAAACCACATGGCCAAATTGGTTAGAAAAACATTTTATATAGCCCACCTAATCATGAAGGGATTCACATCTAGATCAGAGGAGGTCATCATCCCTCATCATGCCCATAATTGAGTACAATGCCCCTTTTGGGATGTACCTTACCAGACACCTGCAGCAACTGGAAAGACCCCAAAAGTACCTCACCAAGAGGATCAAAGGGCTCAAACAGATGCCATATGCTGCCCGGTTAAAGAAACTCCAGCTCTACTCGGTGGCATACCGCCTGCTCAGAGGCGATCTGTGCCTGACGTATAAAGCCATGTCCAACCCGGAATTAATGGACATGCTGCACCTCAGAAAATCCAAATCCCATCAAGCTCCGCGCTCGAGAGACTTGAACCTCAGCACTGAAATAAACAGGACATGCTGGAGGGACAGATTCATAACCCAGAGGCTCCCTTCACTCTGGTATAAAATCCCAGTCCAGGTTAGGCAGAGTCCCTCATTGACTCTCTTCAAGAGGAATCTTGATGAGTGGATGAGAGATCATAGGTTTACCCTGGGTATCACTTCTGTGTCACTGTTAGACAGAGGCACAGTATACTAACCTCTCAAAAGGACATAGCAAAATTCATTTAAAATGGGTGGCAAAAGCCAAACACACTCTGGCTGGGCTTATAAATGCCCTAGGACAGATAGCCTAGTATGAACCTATGAACCTATAACGGGAACAGCCGAAAGAAGAAGATTTATTTTAAACAGAACTCCAGCTTTTAAATTATTTTATTATGAATGCTAGCACTTTGTAAGTTATACTATAAGCATCTAAAAAAGGCAGAACGAGTTTTCCAAGAGAAAAACTCTTTCATTTAACTTTGTTTTCATTTGATGGTTTTAAGCTTTAAAACATGTAACATAATATGCATGTTTAAAAAAAAAACACCTAGAAGAATGAACTAACAATACATCAAATAAGAAGTGTGTTTTAAGATTAAAAGGCATTATGTTTAACATCTACTTGTAAGGTACACGGAAAGAAATGCAATAATTGCAATGGTTCTTATTGCTGGTAATGTAGTTTTTTTTTTTAGTAACCATTTGAAATACTGGGACCCTCTAGACTGAGTCCCAAATCACTGAGCCTGAATGGCTAAAAAATGGACTTGCATATATTGAATCCAAGATAGGCATTTCTGGGAGTCCTAGAGTTGGTTTATATAAGTTTGGGGGTGGGGCTTGCTTCCACATTGGAGGGGCTGAGGGGGCTTCTGCACTGCAAAAAAAGAAGTTTAAAGGAGAAGACTGTTTGAGATCCGGTCTTCTCTGGGATTTTTAGTCAGTTTTTTCAGTATGTCAGCAGTTGGCATTTTGAGTGCCAACATTTCAACAGAGAACTATTTTTTTTTTTGTCGTTTTTTTTTTCTTGTCAGACTTAAAATAGGTGGCAATGGTTAGGTGAAGGCTTACGTCTTAAATGGTATTTTTTTTCTGAGAAGTTCATTCATAAGTTGTTGGGTATTTTATTAAGGGTTACATATGATAATAATGAAAGAATATGATTTTGCCATTCTCAATTAAACCAAAAAGAAATCCTTTCAAAGGGAAAAACTGTATGTACCTCCATGTGAAATCTAATCAGGTTTAAGGTCACTACATCTCGGAGCAAAGTAACTTACCTTCTCACAGATTCCTTGCTTAATTTGCACAACAGTTTCAATGGTTCAATCTTTTGACAACCTGAGGACTGTGAATTTTTATTGCACAAAGTTAGTTTTTATACTGAGCTGAGCTTCTGATAAAACTGGATTCACAAAACTTCATTGTAGTGCAACCTGTATTAAAAGTAGGAATTGTCTGTGAACATTGAGCTGTATAACCACTACTGGTTTGCTTTCTTAGTTATCAGAAAATAAATCATTCAGGAAAAAAAAAATTGTTTTTTTATTTATTTATCGCATTGACCTTAAAGCCTACAGTATAACAAAACATATCATCAAACTTAGCTTGAATAACAATACAAATTCTAACACAGTTGATCCATTTTAGCATTAACATTATAGAATCCTTATTTATTGTAGTACATACTCTTGAGTATTACTTTATTTGACTTTTGCTAATAACTAGATCTATGCCAACAATAACCCCAACAACAATCGATAGCTAGTATTTGTCATTAGGCTTATGTTAGTCATTACTTAAACTAAGTACGTACACACTATGAATGAATGAATAGATGGATAGATAAATAGACAAAGCAACCTGATATTAAATAAAAGGTGTCCAGTTAGTAAGAAATTACAGTCATGTAACCAAATCCAGTGAGTATGTTTAATACAATCTCATATCTTGTAAATGCCAAATTTCAAGTTTTACCTCTTCACACTTTTCATGATGGCCATTTAGCCAAATACTTGTCTGATGTCTTTTGCTTTGCGGTAAGACTCTGTCTCTATTATCAAACTCATCCATTATTAAAATCAGCTCTTTAAGTGTTGGTATTGTCCTTGACTTCCAACTTTGTGGATATGTTTCTTTGTAACTAAAAACAATAGAAATAGTATTGCTTCTTCTTACATCCCAACAAAACAAACATCTTTGTTAGATTTATTTCCATATCTACTAATGGTAACCTTTCTAAATCACATTTAAAAACTTGTTAGACTTATAGAAGATCAAAGCATTTGCTCTCTGGTCTCTGAAAGACATAAGAATGTATAACTTTGACTAGCAACTCCTCAGCATCTTGCTTATCTTTTTCATCTCCCCCTTAAGTGTCTCATTCCCGTCATGAAACTTAGTCTTCAAATCCACTGTCTTATTCTTCTTGGGTGGCAGTTCTAGTCTGGATATAGGTGTAATCTGATTAGTGCATTTTTCTCACCTCTGTTTAAGTTGGAATTTAAATTGTTCCCATTTTATCATCAAAGTCCAGATAACATCCCAATATATTAGTATTATTTTTTTATTAATTCTTTATACCAGGTAACAAATGCCATTTGCTTTAAAAATAGTAAAACGCCATTGTTTATTCAAGCAAGAGATCAATACACAAACAGCACTCTGAAGGCGCATGATTTGGTAATACAACTAGATGCAGTTTTACCTTTATTAAATATATATGCTCAGTAGTGATATAGACTTTGTATATGATCTGGATTTATAGCTATAAGAATAAGCACATTGTTTAGATTCTAAAAATCAGATATTGAAGTAAGACCCATTATTTTAACACAGCTTTCAACATCCCTCTCCACAGATGGTAAATGACAAAACACATTACAAATCTGATAAAATGTTATTTAGGCAAAACTGTTTTAATTTTATGACATAAAGTAAGTAGATTCTTCTTCTTTTGTCTGTTCCCATCAGGGGTCGCCACAGCAGATCATCTGTTTCCATTTCTTCCTGTCCTCTGCATCTTGCTCTGTTACACCAACCACCTGCATGTCCTCTCTCACCACATCCATAAACCTTATCTTAGGCCTCCCTCTTACCTGGCAGCTCCATCCTAAGTAGATTGGTGATTCTAAATTGTCCATAGGAGTGTATGAGGTGGCTGTGCGATTTGGAAGAAAAGAATGGCCCGGCAATCCATTTCGATTCTCTACTTGCCTAGTAAACTCTGTGGATTGTGCCATCTGCCTGTGGGGTCGTTACAGAAGTTAGATTCAAGTCAACAGCATTAGACTTGATTGATGTAGCATGAAAAGAAAAAAATAATTTTGAGCAAAACTGTTTGCTATAATTTATTTCCAAGAAATACTTTACTATTCTATGCAAAACCATGTACTGTGAAAAAAGATAGACTTGCATTAAGAGTTTTCAGTGGATGAGATTCAAACAGAAACGTTGTGTGTTCATATGGAGGAAACTAACTACTTGATTGTAAAGTCAATTTTAATTTTTCAGTAAATCTGCTGTGATGTGAGAGGTTGGCATAATGTTTAAGGTGTTCACCTGACAGAGACAAGGGTACAGGGTTTGATTCTCACATGACGTAATTGGCTAGGCTTAAAATGGCCCACAAGGGTAGTTAACCTGGTACTAACCAATGCAATTGTCTGATGAAGTTGTAACTTTCTCTTCTTAATGAGTGAACACTCAATGAAATGGGAGACTTTCTTGGATGTCCCATTCCTTACTGATCAAATAAATAGACATTCTTGGGGATACATGAGTTTGATTACAAGAAAAGTATTTACCTTTCTGTTTTGTTTACACTTCAGTTGCATAATTCAGACTTCTGGATAGTAAACAAGAGTCAAAAGTGTTTGTTCTGCTTCAAGAAAACAGGCTTCCTGGGGTAAACAAAAACATAAGCAGGTGTTCTTCACTTATTACTAGTGTTTATGGTTAACATTTCCCAATGCGGGTCCTTTTCCATTTAGCGTTTCTGTACAATACCACATCTCACAGGCACAATAGTGTGTGAGTAGCCTATTCTCATTATCTGACCCCACTCCCACATGGGGCTGAATTGCAATGAAAGAATGGCATCATCATCATCCTCATCAGTGATAATTATGTGGTTCTGAAAATCCTGGCCCATTTGTTTCCATCCTCTAAGCTATGACTGAAGCGTAGCACAAGATGTATATGAAATGTTCTTGGGGCAGTTCAGCAGCACACAGAAATTAATGTGTTAGCATAATTTACAAAAGCTAGCAACTCAGCAGTCTCAGTGATCAGACTCAAACATATTGCAGATATAAGAGTAAGAATAAATATGTAAATGCATCTTTTTTAGGGCTGATGTTCAGTAAACATCGCTGGCCTCCAAGCTCTATAAACTCTTAGAAGTCAGTTATCATGAAGTTAGTTCACTGAAGCAGTTCAGCATACCATAGTCTGCGTATTTCTCAATCCTTTCTAAGGTAACAACTGTCTTATTCATAATCTGTATCAATAAATTACAGTTCATTCCTTGTTAGATGTGAAAAGTGAAGTTCTGGACAAAGATTTTTTAATTATTTGTCCCACCTGGTAATATAATAGCTATATATTTCCATCATTTGTGACATTATAAAAGAATCTCTGTACAGCCTTAAATCCATACACTGTAGCATCTGTCAAAGCAGTCTGTGATTCTGTGTTTCTGCTGTTTTCACAGTCTGTGATTCTGTGTTTCTGCTGATTTCACAGTCTGTGATTCTATGTTTCTGCTGTTTTCATTATTTCTGGGCCACAACAATATAAAGGTGTTGGTGATACAATAACAGTTGTTTTATATTCACAAAATCCTGTAAAGTGTTGGTGAGGCTAGGGTACAGGGCATTGTCTGAATAGTTGCTGCAGACATGTCTTCTGTTATGCCGTCATTTGACCTACAACATCTTTCAATTTGTAATAAAACCAGGTTTGGAAAACTTCAGTCAGACATAGTGATATGTCCCTTTAGTGTCAGCAAGGGAACCTTTATAAAAGCAGGGACCTTGTCACACCATCTAGCGTCATATAATGTGTTCAGTTGTTAGTCTATACATTCTGTGCAGTCTTTGACCAGTTCACCTTTGATCTTTTGCGCAATTTCTAAACTTTCACTATTTTTTCAATGAATTAGTAAGTTTTCTTGAACATTCACTTACCTGCTAAAGCTACTCACACATCTAAACACTGTCCAGTCATATTCAAAGGCAGTGTCTCAAAATCAGCTTGTCTAGTCTCATTACAGTAGCATGAAAACTATTTCTGCAAACTAGTGACGTGTGTTAGTATTTTATGTGGGCAGTCAGCAATTCTTTGTTCTTTGCCCCTTTGATTATATAAAGCAGATTTTGTTAGCATATGCACAAAACTTTTTTACTGACTTATTTCAGTAGGGTAATATGATGCCAAGCTAGCATATTTTCTATCATGCCAATTTGTAGAATGGAAAATGAGGAACTGCTTTGTTTAAACTTTCAGGCCTACAGTTGCATACAAGTTGCAAAGCCAAATAAAATTTTTATAGATGTGCTTCAGAGAAAATCAGCTTCTTGTGATGATGATTGTGTTTGACAACAAAACAGCTTTGGATGATTTTAGTTTACATCAATAATCATGATGAACATACCAACTTGAAAAAAGCCACCATATTACAAGATCATGTGTAATATAAAGTGTCAGGCTATTCCTAAGGAAGGACTATTCCATGCACTGGAAGTTCTGTGTGTGGCAACATTAAGTGGAACTCTTTCCTATTTATTTTTATATAGGCATGGCCAGCAAATCTGTCTATCTGCAGACAATGGAATTTTGACCATTCCAGTATGGCCATTCTTTAACTCGTAAGACTTATCTGGATTTTCATTTGTTTCTTTTAGAAATAATCCGTTCATTCTTTACTTTTCATTAGTGCTTATGTTTAATCACTTAAACTTATTGACAACATAATTTGCCACTGTAGCACTCAGTGTTACATAGTTCAATCATATACTAGGGTTAAAAGCTCATCGGGAGAAGCATCTGTTTTTCATCACAGCACTAGCAATTGGAAAATCTTCAGATAACTAAAATATTCCAATGCTCAATCGTGTCTTTAGCTGCCACTTTTGAAAAGGAATTTTTGATTGTCCATTTGTGGTACAGTATACATCTTTATTATAGTATGTTATAATCATATCATTCCATATCCTTCAAGGAAAATAGAAAAGTAAAACTGTCGTGCCATAGTCATATGCTGGAAGGCTTCTGTGCTTAAGTGGATGACCATACCAACATATATAGAATTACTTCACACGCAGACCCATACCAACATGTATAGAATTACTTCACACGCAGACCCATACCAACATGTATAGAATTACTTCACACACAGACCCATACCAACATGTATAGAATAACTTCACATGCAGACCCATAACAACATGTACCGAAGTACTTCACATGCAGACCCATAACAACATGTACCGAAGTACTTCACATGCAGACCCATAACAACATGTACCGAAGTACTTCACACGCAGACCCATACCAACATGTACCGAAGTACTTCACACGCAGACCCATACCAACATGTACCGAAGTACTTCACACGCAGACCCACACCAACATGTATCGAAGTACTTCACACGCAGACCCACACCAACATGTATCGAAGTACTTCACACGCAGACCCACACCAACATGTATTGAAGTACTTCACACGCAGACCCACACCAACATGTATCGAAGTACTTCACACGCAGACCCACACCAACATGTATCGAAGTACTTCACACGCAGACCCAGACCAACATGTATCGAAGTACTTCACACGCAGACCCACACCAACATGTATCGAAGTACTTCACACGCAGACCCATACCAACATGTATCGAAGTACTCCACACGCAGACCCACACGCAGACCCATACCAACATGTACCAAAGTACTTCACACGCAGACCCACACCAACATGTATCGAAGTACTTCACACGCAGACCCACACCAACATGTATCGAAGTACTTCACACGCAGACCCACACCAACATGTATCGAAGTACTTCACACGCAGACCCACACCAACATGTATCGAAGTACTCCACACGCAGACCCATACCAACATGTATCGAAGTACTCCACACGCAGACCCATACCAACATGTATCGAAGTACTCCACATGCAGACCCATACCAACATGCATCGAAGTACTCCACACGCAGACCCATACCAACATGCATCAAAGTACTCCACACGCAGACCCATACCAACATGTATCGAAGTACTCCACATGCAGACCCATACCAACATGTATCGAAGTACTCCACACGCAGACCCATACCAGCATGTAATGAAAGCCATGGCCTGAAGCTCAATGCCAAAAAGTGTATTGTCATCCCCTTTGGTAAAAACTCTGTACCCATGAACTACCACAAAGCTGGTAGTCTACTTAATGCCAAAAATGTGATGAGACCTTGGGACACAGGTGGACAGTAGTCTCTCCTTTGATAATCACATCGCCACAGTGGTCAGGAAATCCTTCTACGTGGCTCATCTCATCACAAAAGGATTCTCATCCAGAAAAAGAGGTCATTGTTCCCCTCTACTCATCACTCATTAGACCCATTATAGAGTACAATGCCCCTTTTGGTATGTACCTCACAAGACAACTGGAAAGACCACAGAAATACCTCACAAAGAGGATTACTGGCCTCAAACAGATGCCCTATGCAGACCGTCTCAAAAAACTACAGCTTTACTCCATCGCATATCGCCTACTCAGGGGCGATCTCTGCCTAACATACAAAGCTATGTCAAACCGAGAGCTGTTGGACATGCTCCACTTAAAGAAATCCCAATCCCTCCGAGCTACACGCTCTAGAGACCTAAACCTTGTTACCACAATAAACAGAACATGCTGGAGGGATAGATTCCTGTCCCAGAGACTTCCCATACTCTGAAACAGACTACCTATCTATGTCAAACAGAGTTCCTCATTTGCACTCTTCAAGAAAAATCTTGATAATTGGATAGGAAATGGGAAATTCACCCCAGGGATTACTTCTGTGGCTCTGTTCGACAGGGGCACAGGAAAATAAATTTCTTGGGTGGCGAAATCCAGGGTACATTTTTTGGCTAGGCTTGTATGGGCCCTAGGGCCGATAGCCTAGTACCCATCTATGACGTACTTCACACGCAGACCCATACCAACATGTATTTAAGTACTTCACACGCAGACCCATACCAACATGTATTGAAGTACTTCACACGCAGACCCATACCAACATGTATCGAAGTACTCCACACGCAGACCCATACCAACATGTATCGAAGTACTCCACACGCAGACCCATACCAACATGTATCGAAGTACTCCACGCAGACCCATACCAACATGTATCGAAGTACTCCACACGCAGACCCATACCAACATGTATCGAAGTACTCCACACGCAGACCCATACCAACATGTATCGAAGTACTCCACACGCAGACCCATACCAACATGTATCGAAGTACTTCACACGCAGACCCATACCAACATGTATCGAAGTACTTCACACGCAGACCCATACCAACATGTATCGAAGTACTTCACACGCAGACCCATACCAACATGTATCGAAGTACTTCACACGCAGACCCATACCAACATGTATCAAAGTACTTCACACGCAGACCCATACCAACATGTATCGAAGTACTTCACACGCAGACCCATACCAACATGTATCAAAGTACTTCACACGCAGACCCATACCAACATGTATCAAAGTACTTCACACGCAGACCCATACCAACATGTATCGAAGTACTTCACACGCAGACCCATACCAACATGTATCAAAGTACTTCACACGCAGACCCATACCAACATGTATCGAAGTACTTCACACGCAGACCCATACCAACATGTATCGAAGTACTTCACACGCAGACCCATACCAACATGTATCGAAGTACTTCACACGCAGACCCATACCAACATGTATCGAAGTACTTCACACTCGGACTAAGACAAAATTGTGAATAGATCACTCTGCTGAATTCAATGTCAATAAAGTGAAAACTGCAAAACTCTTCATACTGTTTCTCATGGTATCAGAAAATGCCACATCTAGTCTATAAAGTTATCAAGTGTAAGGTACTAACAAGTTGCTCATTGTTTTTTTTGCCATGCGAAATCATTTCCACAAAATTGACTACCATGCTTTATCATATTCTCAAGTAGCTCTTTAAGTATTTTCAACAATTTTCATTTTTCTCCTTACTGCCTAGAACCAATTCTCTCTGATCTGTCCAACATATTTCTTTCTTGCAGGGTACGAGCTAATCACTGGAGACCACCTTGCAGACATTGCTGAGGGCTTTTGGAATTGAGCTCTAACCACCAGGCCCTCATGCAAGCCAATGGCTTCAGCCTGTAATACCAGCCTCCCGGACATGCACCATACTGCACTTGCTCAGGTCCAGCATGTGCTGTTTGGCGTATGCACCCTTATCATGGTGCAATTACTGCCAGTGTAGTTGCAGTACAACCAAACTCTACTGGGTGTCAGTATGGCACTGAGCCTAGCCACCTCCCACTCTCATGAGTGGGGATCCAGCATTGGCTGCTCACTCCCATATTTCCTCATCTCTTCAAGTGCTAATTGGTATTTGATCTTGGATTGCCTAGGTAACAGTCGGTGCTTCCTCCCACCACACCATGGATCCAAGTACGTATTGTAGTACTATAGCTAAAGCTGTCAGTTAGTGAGGATAGTAGTGCTTCTAACTGTGCAAGAGTTGATCTTTAGTCACTACTTTCTGATGTGGATCTTAACCACTTGCATCAGTTCTGTTTTTAGTTTTGCACAATCCAGTCTAATCAATCTTGTCAGTGGAACACAATCTAGGCTTTGAAAAATGCAGATTTTTTTTAATTTCCTTGAAATGTATATTTATTCAACCATTTCAGTAGACAATCTAAAATCTGAAGATGCTCCAGTATTGTCCTTAGAGTAATTATCCTCACATCTAACATTTGTTTAAAGAAGTTAGAAAAATTACTTTTGTGATGGAAAAGACCTTGGAGAATGTGTTGGCTAACATACGTTTGGAATTCCTTCCACTCCTAACCATAACCAGATACATTATGGGCTATATTATTGTCATTGCCATTGAGTTAGTTAGCATCCTAGCCCATCTTACAAAGGGTACTGATCTGGCTGCAATAATCCATTTGCCATTACTTTTAAGTCTCCCCAGATTTTTATAATTGTTGCTGGCAGAAAGATTTTTGCCTATGCACATCTGTCAAAATAAAAAACAAAAATAATTTGTTTAGCTGTCTTCATAACACAGAGAAATAAAGTCCTGTGAGACAGATGAATGAATACCATTTAGTGTTCCAGGTACTAAAGATGCAGACCAAAGAGAGTAGGAGTGAAACAACAACACATGTGTCCATTCTTGGGGGAGGGAAACAGTCTCATGTGTTGCATGGCTGACACCCATTGCTGACAAATGGTTCAGCAGACTACAGTCCAGGCCTAGATATGAGAATCTGTGGGAGAAAGAGCCATTATATGATCCACTTACAGAAGCATGCATGAGTCAGAGGAACAAATATGCAAGTCTTCCAAACACTGGGGTCCTGTGCATGATCTAATAGGACAGAGCCAAAAAAAATACTGTTTATGGCTGCCTGGGTGAAGGCCCCCATTCTGCACCTGGGCCTCTCATGTGTACCAGTCACCTACTGTTGCTACTATAAGGCAAATTCATACTGCAATATAGGAAGCCCCACTGGTGACATAGGGTGCCATAATGGTCTGGTGCAACAGGAAATGAAAGGACATTGGAGATGAAACAGAGGGATGGTGGTGTAGCAGGCATGAAAAGGGAAATCATAATGAAAACATGTTTGTAAATGTCTCTTCTATTCATTGTCCCATTTAGGACTGAGAAAATAAGAAATTTATCTTACCTTTAGGAACTAAGGTGTGAAATTTGTTTGCACCACAAGGTTAGTGTTGCAATCCAGTACCCCACTTAGCCTGTAACTTTTTGAAAGCTTTGTTCATACTGGAATTTTCACTGCTTCGTTGTTTTGGCTTTGCTTATATCGAATTTGCACACAAATTCTAAGTGCAGGCACTATAATTTGATTTAATTCACTCTGTCCTTACTTGGCCATGCTGCATTCTGGTCTTTCACTTTATATCCTGGTGTTTAGATACTTGTCTGTAATGTTCAGCCTTAACGTGCCATACAAATGTATTGGTTCAATTTTCTTGCTAGGCTTTTAGCAACATATTTCTCCCTTCATTGGTTACAGGTTTAATTATTTTTTCACAGCTAGTCTCCGAGATACCTGACCCAATAAGAAATAATTCTACAAAGGTGTAACCCAAACAATTTTAAAACTGGACTTCATATTTGTCTTATTCCTATAAAATATTTTGTTAAGGCCAAGTATCAGCCTCATTCAACCTTGTGTATATTCTGTTACTTCCATTTCTACTGCTGCTTGTACTGCTTTACTGATAAACATCTACTTAAAATCTAAGCAACTAGATAATTTAAAGAGAAAATGATTCCTCATATCTCCAGCACTGGGAGTTCACACTTGCTTTCTGGTTACTGTCAGTATGAAATTTGTATGTTCTTCCCACATCTGAATAAGTTTTCCCTGGATGTTCTAATTTCTTCCTAAATGACTCCAAGTTAAGATTGTACTAAACTGCATACATTTGTTGTTTACCATTGTGTCTGAAAAGGATCCATGGACCACCCTGGTCACCTTGTTAGCAAATAAAAGCAAACTTTTTCACTCAGTGTTCCATTAGACAAAGACAGGTAAGTGTTTTCATTTCTTGATCTGATTTTAAATTCATTTTAGCAGTCTATCTGCTTTAGCTAAAGTCTTTAAACATATTAGTAATTCCAGTACATAGGCGCACTGCATTTTTGCTGTTTAAGTTGTCTAATTGTTGGTATTAAACCCTGGTTTCATTCTTATGTACTGAGTGTATGTCAGGCTAGTTCAGGACTTACCTTTGCATTAAAGCAGTTATAGACCAGTCAGCTCAGAGCTAAGGGTATTAAGAATTCTGATGTTGCTGTTTTCTGTTTTTTTCTTTTATTACTGTTGCACAGTAATAGTTCCATTAGACAGAGAAGCAAGTATTTTCATTGCTTGATCTGATTTTACATTGATTTTACCAGTCTGTATCTGCTTTAGCTATGGTCTTTAAGCCTATATTAGTAATTCCACTACATAGTTGCACAGCATTTTTGCTGTTTAAGTGGTCTAACTGTTATTAAACCACAGTTTCATTCTTACCTATTGAGTGTATGTCAGGCTAGTTCAGGACTTGTCTTTGCATTAAGGCAGTTAGAGCTAAGGGTCTTATTGTTTTTCCTTCCCACCCTCCATGTTGTACTTGTGTTCTTAAACCAAGGGTATCTGCTGTTGCCTACCCCTTGTGATAATTTGACAACATAATTCCTTCCCTCTCCCCTTTATTGGCTGTTGACAATAAGCACATAAAGTCTCTCCCCTTAAACTACTCACAAGGCTCAAAGACTGATAAAAATTGCTTAATATTGCATATACTGATACTTCTTGCTCTGATTTTAATATTAAATTAGTGAGGGTTTTTTTTACTATAATTCGTTTACTTGTTCTTGCTGGTGGCAAGTTTCCAGGCTAGTAGTTTTGTATTGAAATTTGGATACTCAGCAGCAAGTCCACCCAAACATTATTCTAATACTGAACTCCAAGCAGTTATAGTTACCCCTGCCTCCAGAGTCATTCCCGTTGGTGTCATGGACCAGCATTTCCCCAAAACTTCTTTAGCCAGCCTGATTGAGATGGGTGTCCTGAGACGCTGTAAGAATTCTCATGCTGTCTGATGATCATCTATTACTCAAACAGCACAACACAGTATGCGAGAGTGTACATGTATAATATCCTTGGAGGTAAAAATCGCACACACAGTTAACTCCGACGCCAAAATCGTCAGCAGTACACTACACATCATACCTCTCCAAGGCTATCAGAATACACATAATGCATCATATGCTGAGATTCTAAAGATTAGCTTGACTAAACCTCAAAGGCCTCCAAACAGCACAGGCACAAAGCACAGTCAGCATATTAAGCCTACTTCCTCACATAGCACAAGGAGTCCCAAAGTCACAGATGCTGAGCCCATAAGCCAGACATCGACCAAAACAAACATTCTTCTTATAGGTGACTCCATTATAAGATGTACAGATGTGCCTCTTATCAGGACTAGCAAGGAAAGAGTGATGGTTATTTGTTTGTCTGGTGCCAGGATCCATCAGATCATGCATGCTGTCAGTCCTTGAACAACAAGTACCAGTATGACTCTTGTCAGTTCATGCTAGTGTCAATGACTTCGGGTATACCTCCCTGGACTATATGAGGAGACATATAATGGAGCTCTCAGACTACGTGCACAAGGCAGGTATAAGAGTAGCATTGAGTAGCATTCTACCTTCTCCAAGGATGATGCTGTGATATGAGCACAAAATAATTAACTTCAGTAACTGGCTTAGTTTTGGGTGTCATTCAAATGTGGTCTAATATTTGTCAGCCTGTGAGAATATGATCTACAGACCACACTGCATCATCAGGGATGGCCTGCATCTGTCCTCTGTAGGGTTTTAATTATTGATAAAAAGTGCCTTTTTTAGGCGATACCAACCAGATAAACCTACCAAACAAAATGAAGCAAACAAAGAAAAATATGAAGGTGTTACTGATCAATGCTAGGAGTCTGAACAAGAAACTCCACTCCCTACAAGCCCTTCTTACTCTGGAAGACATTGACATTTGTGTAGTGACTGATATATGGGTTAAAATCGATAGAGCACTCCTGCTGTGTAGAGCTATAATGCCTTCCACACATTCAGACCGGTTGCAGTGTAGGAGGGGAGAAGGGTGGACGTGCCTCAATCTACATCCAGAAGAGACTCTCATCAGGGCTTGCAAAGCAGCATAATGCACTAGAGCTTCTTCATGTCCAGGTAACCATCAGAAAGGTCCGGTACCATATGTCAGCTAGCTATAGAACTCCCTCTATGAGAAAAGAAAGCCACAATGCCTATCTACAGGAAGTAGAATCACTTAATATTTAGCTGAATACCATTTTCCTAGTTAATCTAAACTGTCCAGCTATAGACTTGGAAAAAACTACACCATCACTAATGCACAAGCACAAAGATTCCTGGACTTTCAGTACAAATGCCCCAGAACAATTAGTCAGAATACACAGCAGGGGAAAATGTCTTAACTTTTGTCCTTACTGATATGTGAGGATCTTGTAGCATCCCTTACATATCTTCATCACTTCTTATGTCTGACCATAAGCAGCCTCCTTTGAAATAAAACTGAAACTAGAGATCCCTTTTATCCATGGTATCTTTAGAAATTTCTATGACAATCTATCTGTTAGTAAGTGATATATTTGCAATCTTCAAATCCCCACCAAACTGTTAACTCCACTGAATACTCAGAAATGGAGACCCCGCACACTATACCAGCACGTAAACAGCTGCATAGGTGCAGCAGAACAAGTGTTAGGCAACCCCCCAAAACAAACCCACATGGTGGAACAATAATATCAACAAGCTTTACAATAAAAGGAAAAGAATTTTAAGCAAAAGTGAGGTGATTCATTCCCAGAATGTTAGTCCTTCTCATTGAAATAAACAACTCGAGAACTTAATGAAATCCACCTAACCTAAGTTTGAGGGTAAAATAGTTGGCCAAGCCAAAGACAATCACAAGGCATTTTTTAGTTATGTTAGCAGTCTCAAAAGCAAAACAGAACAATGCAGTGAGCTGACTGTGAATAATGTTACCTACAATGAGGCTGAAGATGTACTGAACTTACTGGCTGATAAATTTAGCTCTAACTTTACTCCTCTCTCCCCTCTGGCTGTCACTCAAGATATACCTTAAACTGGCTCGCCTCCAGCTATCACACAAGACCAAGTCCTAAAAGTGTTATCAAAAGCTAAAAATACTGCATCAATGAGTCCTGACAATATCCCTAGATGCATCATAACTATCATGAAGCATGATTTACTTCACCCCTAATAACATTGTTCAGTTTCAGCCTCCATACAGGTTTTGTACCAATCAAATGGAAAACAGCTACAGCCATTCCCTTGCATAAGGGAGGACCTTCCATAGACCCAGGCAATTAGACCCATAAGTCTGACCAGACTCGTATGCAAAGCCATGGAAAGACTTATTGTGGAATTAATCAATCAGGACATAGAAAATCTCCAAACACTGGGCTTATCTCGGTTTGGATCCATCAAGGGCAGGTCATGCTTACTCACCCTGGTAGATTTTTTGAAAAGAACACCAAAACACTGGATGAAGGTAAAATGGTACATAATGCATACCTTGACCTGGCCAAAGCTTTTATCACATTTCCCCACAAAGGTATAGTAGAAAAGCTAAATAAACTGGGAATAAACCCCCTATGTCTCTCACTGGATTGCCAACTGGATCACAGATGGGATGCAGATAATCAAATAAGGGAAGTTGCCTCCATAAAGAGACTAGTCACTGGTGGAGTTCGCAGGGTTCTGTGCTGGGACTTCTCCTGTTTGGCATTTGCTTTTCTGAGGTAAAATCCTGTACTAGAGTTCTGGCTGATTAAGTCTGTAGATGACTGCAAGCTACAGCAATCACTGAATCCCCAAATTACTTAGCTATCCTGCAGAAAGGTTGGTCTCAACTATATAATTGGTGCCAAAATCATGGACTGAAACTAAATGCACAAAATGGACAGTAATATCTTTTGGGAAGTCATGTGATCCAGGGAACTAACACATTGACAATGCGACCTTAAAAGCTGATTCACTTGTTCAGGATTTGAGAATGACCTAACTTTTGACCAACATGCGTCTATTGTAAGAATGTCCTTTTTTATTGCACAGCTTATAAACAAAAGGATTATGTCTAGATCTAGGGATGACATTATCCCTCTTTACTCAGCCATCATTAGGCCAATTATTGAATATAATGCCCCTTTGGCATGTACTTGAGACACGTGCAACAACTGGAATGTCGACAGCGATACCTTACTAAAAGGAAATAAGGCCTAAACAACATGTCTTAAATCGGCCGACTCATATCTCTGTCATTATACTTGGTATCCTATAGACTGCTTAGATGTGGCCTGTGTCTGGCATAGAGGGCATCCTCCAACCCATTACTGAGGGATTTACTGCACATCAGCAAGTCAGATGGCACTGGAAATACTCAGTCTAGGGACCTAAACCTCTTCTACAACATCAGCAAAATGGTTGAAGAGGGACAGGTACATCTTGCTTGGGACACTACTGCTGTGGAACAGACTCTCTATCTACATAAAAGAAAGTTCATCCCTGTCCATATTCAAGCAGTATAGATAGGAAACAGACAATTTACCCCAGGACTGCCCCCAGTATTATTAATGGACAGAGGCATCTCCTCAAATTATCTATGGTATGACCCCAGTTATTATCACTGGGGGTAATATATAATTACTGAATGGGATGGGCAAGGCCAATCTATAACCAAATGGGATGGGTTATTTCTAGCACAAAAAGGGAAAATGGCTAGGCTTAAAATGGCCCACAAGGGCAGCTAGCTTAGTACTTATGAACCTATGTTTATTTCTTCTCACTAACAGCTCTGCCTTTTAACAAATTATTACATCTTCAAAGTTGTACTTTAGACACACAAAAACTGATAACTTTTCAGTTCATGTTGATTCTTTCCAAAGAAATTTAACAATTTAATTATCAACATAGACTTGAGGTAAATTAATTATAATTGTTTGCTGTCGCAGTAGTCTTTTATTTCAAACGAGGCATGTTTTCCCATAATAAACTCAAGAAAAAAATACTCATTTCTCATCATATATGCCATTTCCCACAAACTGTTATTCTTTGTTTCAAACCTATGCAACTTGGTTTTCTGTTGGCTCATCAGAAATATCTTTCACTTTCATTATTAGGCATTTTGCTTATTTAAGTTTCAGTTTTTGTTTCCTGCAGTGCCTTTTCTATGAGTGCATGACTAGCCTTGTCTAAAGTTTCTTAAAAGGTTAAATATCTCTCTCTTGTGTGCGCGCGCGCGCACACACACACACACACACACACACACACACACACACACACACACACACACACCAGCTCTAGGATTTTTTCTAAAGAATGCATCTGGTCAAAAGAAAATATGCACATAAACTATGTGGATATCATAAGAAAATATGTAATCCCATCATCTATCACATACTAGTTTACAAAGACAATTCTAAAATAAAACATCTTCATATAGGTGAAGCAGATCTGTCTCAGAAGAATCTATGCATTGCTTGCCTGATATATCACACTAACTCTCTTTATTTTTCTTAATAGATGCAACCATAACAGCTACAAATGAAACACACTGTCTACCTCCACTTCCAGCGTATCGACTGCATAGTTCATTCCTGACCTTTAATAGCATCTGCCCATTATACAGTAAAAAGAGGACACTGTCGTCTTTGTAATCTTTGCTCAAATCAAGCCCACAAATGACATCTCCATGTAATCTTGAATTAAGCCCGTAGCTTTTTTTTTTGTGTATAAAATGAATTACAAACTGCAACAGTAGCATAAAATAAAGCACCTTTACATAGCAGCTAAAGCAAGAAATGAAACACATTATAGAAACACCCTGCAGAAATGTTGAAAATTGCATTTGCCTGTGTACTATCTTAAATATATGCAAATACATAATGTTAGGTAGTCCAATCTCATATGGGTTCGGAGCCGATCCTCTGGTCTGACTCAGCTGATTTACGAGCTGGAAGACTTCTGGTTGGCTCGTGTCTGTACAGGTATCCCATGGTACACCAGTACAATCCCCAGCTCTCTTTTACCGCTTCGAGTTCGGTTGTGCTTCTCATGGCTCTGGCTAAGTTTTTCAAAATTCTTCATATTGTATCATATTCGATGCTTTATTATTGTATATTTAGTATTGCTAATATATTAGGCAGTTGTATTGCTTGCCCTTTTTGAGTGCAACTTAGTTTTCTAGTTGTTATTGGTATCCTGTGTGCCAGTTAGTTTTAGGCGCCGTTGCGCATTTTTTGATTATTAGGTAGAGTTTTTGGCAGTTTTCCACTCTTAGTCAAACAGGGGCTCCTTTTGTCTTGTCTGTTGTTGTTCTGACCTTTTTTTGTCACCATTAGCAGTTGTTTTCTGCTATTTTGACATTGTTTGTTTTGGAGGGGATCCGCTTGTGAAGTTGCTAGGATTGCAAGTATACTACCTGTTTTTTCTTAAGAATAGAAATTTATTGTGTCATTTACGGTCTCTCTTGTGTGCATGGGCTTTCCTTCCTGGTCTCTCTAATTTAGAAGCCCTAGTTTCACTACACTGGGCTAGGCCCGTTAGAGGACCTAGTCCTCGTGTAACTCCTTTAGCTAGCTTTCCCTACACTGGGCTAGGCCCGTTTTAGTTAGAAGACCTAGTCCTCCTTTCTCTTTCTCTTTTCAATCTCTCTGGGTTGTGTATGTGTAATATGTCTAAGGAAAGTAAGGAGCATAAACCCTCAGGGTTCAATAAGTGTATGAAATGCTCCCAAAAGATGTCCTTAATGAATGGCCACAGTAGCTGTCTACTGCCTAGTGGCCATCCACTTGCAGGAGTCGTGTTTGTTCTGCCATGCTTTCTCTCCTAGAGTGTTACAGGAGAGAAAGAACAAACTCATACTCCAGGGTCTATTGAAACCATGCTTTGAGGAAGCACTATCCAGTTCTTCAGCTTCCTCTAAGTCTGGGAAATCAAAATCCTCAAAAAGGCCTTCTCCGGCACCGGCTGTTGTCTCGGAGCCACCACCTAAACAGTCGAAACAATCCAAATCTGACTCCTCAGCCTTTGGAGCCAAAGGAGAGCATCATGGTGGTGTCTATTACAGGTGTTTCAGAACCGATCTCTGAACCTGTTGATACAGCAGTTGACACTGCTACTTGGAGCTGGTCTGTAAGCTCCCTACCGGTTTCCATAACAAGTCTCCAGTGCCCCCCAGGTCAAGATCCCCAACTATGTCTTCCAGGAGCTTTTCAGAAGAAGATGTGGAGAGGGTAGTGATGAGACTCCTGAAGTCATCTGCCTTACCAAAATTATTGTTAGTTCTGACCCAGTCGGCTCCGGAGTCACTTGGTCCAGCTTTACCCTTGTCTACTATTCCTCCTCCGAGCCATACTGGCCTTTCGGAGCCAGAGTGCTTGGTGCCAATGGAGGAAATGCCGGCTCCAACTTACCATGTTGCTGCCTTGGAGCTGGGTTCAGCTCTGACATGCTTGGTGCCATCCGTCGTGCCCAGGGTCCGAAGCTGTCCTGTCAGCACTGACAGGGAGGTTTGGAATTGATCTTTGGTTCCGAGCCTTCCTCTCAGTGCTTTGGCCAGGGTGCACTCGGACCCTGCATCTATCTCTGAGCTGACCGCTCTGGCTCTGACCCGCATCTCTTTGGAGCGGGGGAGGTCTTTGGAGCCAGAGAAGTCGGCGTTTGAGATGATGAGTATGCTGTCTCATTCTCCAGCCCCTACCAGTGGCACCAGCACTCTTCCCCCGAGAGCACCCATTTCAGTCTCAGCCTCTACTATCTCTGGAGACAGCAGAGACCTGCAGCCTCAGGACCCATCAGCTGGTGGCCCCCACTCTTCCGAGGCTTCCCCAGAATATCCTTCCGAGGAGCCTCCCCGGAAGAGGTTATGTAAGAGGAAACATATTGACTCCCAGGATGAGTCTTTGACATCAGATACTGACCTCGAGGAGTCAGAAGGGTCCCTCAAGTCGTCTTCTGATGGTGTATCCTTTGTGGACACTTTAGAGATCCTCAGGCAGAGGTGCAACTGGCCCACTGTTAACCCTTCTGATGAGGAGTCTGTGTACCTGAAGGCTTTCAGGTCTCAACCTTCTGCATCTTGGGTGTCCCCACCTTTTGACGAACTGATGGATCTAGTTAGTCAAAAGGTGTGGGATACTCCTGACACTGTGGAGCCAGTCCCCAGGAGACCAAATAAGTTCTTTGTCTGCCCCTGCTGGTAAAGAGTTCTTGTCCAAGAACGTTCCCGTCGATGTCATGGTGGTGGTGGCAGCCACGCAGAAAGAGTTAGCAGAGACCTCTTCATCTGTTCATCCACCAAACAAGAAGTCTCAACAGATGGTTAGATTTGGGAAGTGTATTTTTAGTTCAGCGGCCTTTACCCTTCGATCGCTGAACTATCTCATGCACTTCACGAGGTTGCAGAGGGATCTCCTCAAGGAGTTAGGAGATTGCATACAAGGTGTGTGTACTGAGGGTGTTCCTGACAAGATTTCGACTCAGTTGTCCACCTTAAATTCTGTGGTTAACTCCCCCATTATGTCTTATGCTGCGGATGGAGCGAGTAGAGCAGCGGGTTCTGGAGTTGCCTTGAGATGCCACTCCTGGATGCGCTTATGTAATTTTGTGGAACCGTTCAAGTCTACTTTCACCAATGCCCTGCTTGATGGTTCCTCATTGTTTGGCTCCAAGGTGAAGAATACACTCACTCAGTGTGAGCAAGAAGGAAAGATGCTTTCTGCTGTGGGAGTGCATTTTGCTGTCCCTTCCAGACCATACCCCTAGGATCAAAGGGGTGGTAAAATGTGGTTCAAGAAATCCCAGAGGGTCTTTACTGATGCAGGGTAAATCCTCCTTCAGAGGCAGAGGAGGAGGAAATGGCAGACATCACCCTAGAGGCAGGGGTGGTCCGCAATACCAACAAGGCCTTGATTCCTTTCGAGGATGGCCTTATCAGCGCTCCTTATGTAGAGCCCAACTGTGCTTCTCTGGGGCCGGTTGGGGGTCGCATTTCTTTGTACCAAGAAGCCTGGCTAAATATCTCCCAAAACAAGTGGGTACAAAGAGTTGTTACCAGAGGCTATATCATACCCTTTTCCCTATCACCATTTGTTCCCAAAAAGATCCCAGATGTACCACCCAATCACAGGGATCAGGCAACTATGGAGATCAACAAGTTGCTCGTAAAAAGAGTCATCCAGCCCGTCCCAGCAGACCAGATAGGATCCGGAACTTCCTCCAGGTTCGTTTTAGTTCCAAAATGAACCGGAGATTGGAGGCCAATATTGGACCTCAGCAGATTGAACAAATCAGTGAAGGACATGTTTCAGATGGTAATACTGCAGTCTATACTACCATTGTTAGGGAAAGACTTTTGGATGTGCTCTCTGGATCTTCAGGACGCCAACTACCACATAAAAATGGACAAGGCATCCAGAAGCCATCTACACTTCTGTCTGGGAGCCAGTCACTATCAGTTTCACGCTCTGCCCTTTGGTCTCACCACAGCTCCCATGGTGTTCACTAAATACATGGCAGTAG
The DNA here is from genome assembly GCF_019279795.1 of Protopterus annectens. NCBI lineage: Eukaryota > Metazoa > Chordata > Ceratodontiformes > Protopteridae > Protopterus > Protopterus annectens. The sequence continues at coordinate 256,682,262 of NC_056750.1, read as the reverse complement.
TGACAGCTCACCTGAGATGTCAGGGATTCCAGTTGTTTCCGTATTTGGATGACTGGCCCCTGACAGCCCCACCAGGCATCTACTACTCCAAAACAGGGACACCATGATTCAACTTTGTACTCCGTTAGGGATCTCCATAAATTGGAAAAAAATCTGCATTATTGCCCTTTCAATTTGTGATTTTTATAGGTGCAGAGGTAGACACAGTGAACATGACAGCTGAAAGGGCACAGAACTTAATCTCCCAAGTTCAACGTTTTCTCCCGTTGCGAAAAGTCAAAGCGAAGTGGGTTCTTCAGCTCCTCGGGACTATGGCTTCCACAATTCTATTGGTACCATTAGCCAGGTTGCACATGAGAATTCTCCAATGGCTTCTGTTTTCCCAGTGGTCCTTCCAATCTCTCCCGCTGAGTCATCCTATCCTGCTGATGGAATCATGCAAGAAGGACATTCTTTGGTGGATAGCTCCCAATCAACTAATCACGGGTGCCCACTTTGTTCCAGCCCCACCCATTGCCACTGTGACCATGGATGCATCCCAGATCGCTTGGGGGGGAGCATTATTTTGGCAGGACTGTCCAAGGCACATGGCAAGAACATGAGGCTCATCTGCATATCAATGTTCTGGAGTTGAGGGCAGTGCTTATGGCGTTGCAAGCACTTCAAGACCTTCTTCCTCTAGGGACAATTGTGATACCATCAGACAACATGTCGGTGGTTTGGTATATTAACAAACAGGGCGGTACCAGATCTTACCCACTCTGTCAAGAGGTCATGCGAGTTTGGGAATGGGCAATTTCTTCCCAGTGCTTTCTGGTTGCAATGCACATTCCAGCGATGACCAACTTGATAGCCGAGAAGCTCAGCCAGGAACTCCTAATGCCTCACAAGTGGTCTCTGAAACGGGAAACAGTGGATCAGATTTTCCAGAAATGGGGACAGCCTTGCTGCAGCCTTTTTGCCAGCCCAGTCAATAACCAAATGCAGCAGCTATTTTTCCCTCATTCCCCCTCTGGGGGAGACTCCCAGAGATGCTCTGGCTCATGAATGGCCCATGGGACTTCTGTATGACTTTCTTCCAATCCCTCTCATTTCCAAAGTGATTCAGAAAGCCAGTCAGCTGGGCAGCAAGTTGATCCTCCTTGCTCCTTACTGACCTCGTCAGGTCTGGTTCCCCTTCTTCGAGCCTCTCCTCCTGGATGATCCTTGGATTCTGGACCCAGCTCCAAATCTATTGACTCACATGTCAGGTTCACTACATCCCTCAATCCACACCCTCAAATTGACAGCGTGGCTGCTCCAGTTCCATCCCTAGTCAGGCTTCATGATGTATCATCCTCCGTGTCACATATTCTTATGTCCTCCCATAAACCTTCAACTAGGAGTCTGTATGGCAGTAAATGGAAAAGATTTTCTATTTGGGGACAGAGAATGAATGTAGATCCATATACTGCTTCTGTCTCTGTGATTCTGGATTTTCTTTCTGAGCTTTTTCAGCAAGGATCTGCCGCTACCACTATTAGAGTCCAATTGGCGGTGATTTCTCATTTTCACTTAAGTTTTCCAGATACCAACTTAATGTCTCATAAGCTATGCAAGACCTTTTTGAAAGGGGCCACTCTATTGAGACCACCTTTGCAAGAACCAGTGACGACTTGGGATTTAAATTTTGTGTTGTCCAAATTGACGTCTCCCCCCTTTGAACCTTCCCACTCATCTTCACTAAAATTTTTGTCTTGAAAGACCTTGTTTTTGGTAGCTGTCACATCAGCTAGACTGGTATCAGAGCTACAGGCCTTGTCTACTAAGCCACTGTATTTGATTTTTCACAAAGACAGGGTGTCATTACGTACTAATCCCTCCTTTGTCCCCAAAGTTTGTTCTAATGCTACCTTAAACCAATCAATAGAACTCCCGGATGTTCTTCATTCCACATTGCTGCAGTCCTAACTATTGGGTAGTCCGCTGTCCAGTCGGCCCGAATACCAAAGTATATGGCTGACGTCGGTCAGGGCGCATTAGACTGACGTCAGTACATCAGGGTACTAATGCGCATGACCGACGTCATATCCTCAGTCTTTTTTGCCGCATGGTCCGATGCAGAAGCAATTTTGCGAGTGCAGGTTGGCGTTCTGAAAGTTTCTGAAGTCAGAGCTTCAGACCGAATCAAAGTTGGCTAAGTACCCCGTTGGGGAATATTTTGTTTTTTTCTTGCCTCAGTATTTAACTGGATGTCAGAAAAAGTGAATAACTGTATTTCTTGTGGGAAACAGATACCTCATAGGGATTACCATACTTTGTGTATACCTTGTTTAGGGCCTGAGCACGACGTTGTTGGATGCCGCTCTTGTGCTAGATTTAACAAACACACTATTAAGAGAAGGTTAGACTGTGCCAGGTTAGTTTTTGGGAAGCGTTGTAATTATAAAATGCCGTCGGATGCTCCGACGCCCGCTTCGGGCAAAAAGCGCAAGGACAAAGCAGCAAAGCCTAGAGTGGAAGAACCGACAGTCCCTGACGTCGGTTCTTTAGAAGGCTCAGTGGAGCCGGAGGTTCTGCCAGGTGTTTCTTTGGAGTCTCAGGAAGAGACTTTATTGTTACAGGATGTATCCTCTCAGGAAGTAGGCCAGGCTGAGGGGCTTCTCAGGTGGCTGTTCTTCCTCTCTTCCTAAGGTGGTTAGAGCCTCCCCTCTGTTTCCAAGGCTTTTTGAGAGGCAGGCCAAGTGTAGCTTCAGTGGGGGTTTCTCCTAGTGCTTCAGGGTCTTTGCCTAAGAAACATATGCTTAAAATGGCAGAGGATTTGATTACTATGATTAGAGGTTCTATGCCCCCTCCTGATAAGAGGCCTAGGGTGGAACCTGAGTTTGAGAGTTTTGAACACTGTTCGGAGGCTTCTGAGTCTTGACTGAAGACTTGCAGGAGTATCCTCCTTATTCTGATTCTGATGTGGATGATTCTACTCCTTCAGCTTCTCCTCCTGAGGATTTTTCATTTTCAGAGACCCTGCATTCCATGAGGGAGCATTTTAAATGGGAAGGTCAAGATTTCTCTGATTCCAGAAAGAGGCTTAGGGAATTCTTGTTTTACCCCAGCATAGGCCTTTAGCTATACCTCCTGTTCTGAATGTGGTGGAAGATGTTTTGCAGAGGCTTCCTGAATCCTGATTCTTTGCCTCCTGCCCCAGTTAAACCGGATAGGTACTATAGGGTGCCTGAAGCTCATAAGTATCTTTTTAAGAGTCCTAGGGCAGACCCGGAAACTGTCTCTCAGGGGCCTAAAGGGGTGAAGGCCTCTGTTGTTAAAAATCCTGTTCCTCCTGATAAAGAGGCAAGGGCTTTGGATAGATGGGGAAAGAAAGTGTATACTTCTTCCACTTTAGCCATGAGGGCGTTGAATTGTCAGTTTCACATGTTAAAATATCAGAATTACCTCCTTTCACAATTGAAATCTAAGGTGGATGCTCTGGCAGAAGGTATTGAGTGTAAAGAGTTGCAGGATTTAGTTCATGTGTCTGAACAGGTGGGTAAACATTCCTTGCAGTGTGGTTTTGATGCTGTGCAGGCCTCCTCGAGGGTGGCTGCCACTGGTTCTGTTCTTCGTAGGCATGCCTGGTTGAGAGATCAGAATTTAGCCGAGCATGTTAAGACAAGGATTTTGGATGCTCCTTTGCAGTCTGATGTGTTGTTTGGTTCGCCTGTGGAAGCAGTTTTAAAGAAAATGGAGGACAAGGCTAAGTCTATGCAAACTGTTAAGGATTTTTTGCAGGTGCAGCCTCCAAGTTTAGTAGAAATTGGCCTACTAAGGGATGGACTTATCCTGCTTATGATTCCCAGTCTAGGGGTAGGTCTAGACGTGGTAGGGGCAGAGCTCAAGGTTCTTTTAGGCCTAGGACAGGGAGTTCCCTGCTCAGACTTCTGGTGAGGGCAGGGGTCAGTCCTTTCGTAAGCAGACCCAATGACCTGCCTTTTCAGCTGCCAGTACATTCTCGCCTGGCAGCACCTTTGGGAGGAAGGCTGTCTCTTTTCAAAGAAAATTGGGATTTAATTACCCAAGACAGATGGGTTCTGGATATCATTCACCACGGTTACAGGTTTTATTTCCATACCTTGCCTCCTTTCAAAGGCATGCCAGACATTCCTCCTCTACAAAGAAAAGAGGCTCACAAGCAAATTTTTCTGTTGCTCCAAATAGGGGCCATTCAGCCAGTTCCTGTGCCAGAAAGGGGCCTAGGATTTTATTCTCGCCTGTTCCTAGTACCAAGAAGGGGAACACGTGGAGACCAATTTTGGATTTATCTATCCTCAACACTTATCTGGACATTCCCAAGTTCAAAATGTTGACGTTACAACAGCTTTTACCTCTGCTGGGCAAAGATCACTGGATGGTAACTTTAGATCTCAAGGAAGCTTACCTTCATGTGCCTATAAGACTAAGTTGCAGGAAGTATCTGCGTTTTCGAGCTGGAAATTCTCATTATCAGTTCTCTGCATTGCCCTTTGGCTTATCCACTGCCCAGAGTATTCACAAAGGTTCTGGCTCCAGTGATAGCTTACTTCAGGCTAAAAGGAATTCAAATCTATCCTTACTTGGACGACTGCCTGATTCTAGCTCAAGAAAAGGAAGACCTTCTACAGCATTTGGATTATGTCATAGCAGTGCTAAGATGCCTAGGGTATTCTGTGAACGAAATAAAGTCCAGTCTAGTACCCTCTCAAGACATGTGCTTTCTGGGTGTGAGACTGAATACAGCAGCCCAGATGGCCTTTTAACCCCGGACAAACAAAAGAATCTTTCCAGTTACTTCCATCAACTATCTCTTCAGTCCGGGCTGACTGCAAGGACAGTCCTTCAAGCCTTAGGGTTCATGGCATCTTGTATTCTGGTGCTTCCCAATGCCAAACTGCATATGAGGAAGCTGCAATGGTATCTCAAAAATGTATGGACACAGCACTGCCAGGATTTGGACACTGTCTTTCAAATAATACCTTGCATTCAAAAGGAATTTTTGTGGTGGGCTCAGGAATGTCACCTAAACAAGGGACTCTCTGTGACCCGGCCAGAGGCGAGTCAGATACTAACGACAGATGCCTCAGACATTGCTTGGGGAGCTCATCTAAATGGAAAGTGGATACAAGACAAGTGGCCTGCCAGACTACAGCATCTACATATCAACATGAAAGAGATGTTAGCAGTCCAGTTTGCATTAATGGCTTTCAAGGAGTTACTTCTTCCAGGGCAGGTGTTGATTCTAACAGACAACACAACTGTCATGTGGTACATCAACAAACAAGGGGGAACACATTCTTACCCATTGTGCAGGCAAGCAATGATTTTATGGGAGACTGCGCTCAGCTTGCAACTAACTCTTCAGGCAAGGTTTCTGCCGGAGCACAGAACTCCTTAGCAGATGTGTTAAGCAGACAAATCATGGATCCCCACGAGTGGAAACTGGATCTTCATGTTTGACAGTGTCATGGGGAACTCCAGACATAGATCTGTTCGCTTCTCCACTAAACCACCAGCTGCCAAAGTTTTGCACAAAGAGGTTTCATCACACAGCTTGGAAAGTGGATGCTCTTTCTTTCAGTTGGAAAAATCTTCATGTGTATGCTTTTCCACCTCTGCCTCTTCTCCCAAAGGTGCTTCTAAAGGTCAGACAAGACAAGCCAAGGATGATTTTAATAGCTCTAGATTGGCCTCGGCAGCACTGGTACCCATTACTGAGGAGTCTGGTAAGGAAGCCTCCATGGCCTTTACCCTTGATTCCACACCTGTTGTCTCAGAGGGACGGTCACCTGCTCAATGTCAAGCTTCACTCTCTTCATCTAACAGCCTGGCATATTCTGTTTTGAAAGACAGCAGGTCTCAACTTCCTCAACAAGTTTTAAATGTGATTATGGAAGCCAGAAGACCTAGTACAAGGAAAGTGTACGCAGAAAAATGGAAGAGATTTTTATTTTGGAGTGCAGCAAACAATTTGGAGATTTGAGCCTAATTTGAGTGTGGCTCTTCAATATCTTACTGAGTTATTGGACAAAGGTTTGTCTTTCTCTTCCATTAAGATTCATGCTGCAGCAATTTCAGCTCACTATGATTGTGACCCACCATTGTTTTCGCATCCTTTGTTCAAGCAATTTCTTAGAGGGGCAAAGAATATAAGACCCCCACGTAGAGCTCCTACTCCTGCTTGGGATCTCAATTTTGTGTTGGAGAAACTTACTCTACAACCTTTTGAGCCTCACGGCTACTGCTGAATTGAAATACTTGTCATGGAAGACTGCTTTTTTGTTGGCCATTACTTCTGCAAGAAGGGTTTCTGAGTTGCAGGCCCTTATGGCGGTAGAGCCTTCCTTGATTTTTCATAAGGATAGGGTATCTTTACGTACTAATCCTTCCTTTATGCCTAAGGTGGTTTCTAGTGTGGCTTTAAACCAAACTATTCATTTGCCTACTTTTTATGCAGATCCTCAAAATAAAGGGGAAAAGATTTTGCACACTTTAGATGTACACAGGCAGTTCGTTATTATTTGAGCAGGACTAAGGATTTTAGGCAGTCTCAGCAGTTGTTTGTTTCTTTTGCTTTGGGTTCAGGGCAAGCCTGTGTCAAAACAAACTATTTCTAGGTGGATTGGGTTTTGCATTGCATTTTGTTATTCCCATCATGGCAAGGAGATTCCAGTTGGGATTAGGCCTCATTCCACTAGGGCTACTGCCACTTCAACAGCATTTCTAAGGGGTGGCAACTAAGGATATTTTGGAGGCAGCTACTTGGAGTTCAGTGCATACTTTCTCTAAGCATTATCACCTTCCTCTCTACTCTAAGTCTAGGGCTGGTTTTGCCACAGCTATTTTGCAAGGCATGTTGTCAGTTCCTGCTTCCTTATGATTTGCCAGCCTCCCTTACCTCTGCTTTGGGATTCTACCCAATAGTTAGGACTGCAGCAATGTGGAATGAAGAACATAGTACAGTTTTGTACCTACCATAAATGTAGATGTTCGAGGATCCACATTGCTGCAGTCCAATCCCTCCCTCCTTCCCTCTGTGTTTAGGGGTGGTTGTGTAGGTGAGGTTATATTCTGGTAATTTTGTATATATTGTACATATTTTTGGTGCAGGTATATTTGGAGTTTTTGGTTTTGGCCTTATCTTTTCAGGGTCTTCTGACATCTGGGGCAAGAAAAGACTGAGGATATGACGTCGGTCATGCGCATTAGTACCCTGACGTACTGACGTCAGTCTAATGCGCCCTGACCGACGTCAGCCATATACTTTGGTATTCGGGCCGACTGGACAGCGGACTACCCAATAGTTAGGACTGCAGCAATGTGGATCCTCGAACATCTACATTTATGGTAGGTACAAAACTGTACTTTTTCTTCCCTAACCACTGTAATGCAGCTGAGTACAGATTTCATCAGCTAGACATTCATAGACCACTAAGTTTTTATCTACAGCGGACTAAGGCTTTCAGGAAATCAGATCAATTAATTTCCTTTTCTGACTCTAGATTGGGCTTACCAGTTTCTAAAGTGACACTATCTAATTGGATTTCCAGTTGTATCTATAGCTTGGAGAGAAAACCTTTACCCTACAGGATCAAGGCTCATTCTACCAGGTCGCTGTCTACCTCTGCAGCCTTTCAAGCCAGAGTGTCACTTGATAATATTTGTGCAGCAGCTACGTGGACTACCCATCACACTTTTCTTACACATTACAAATTGGATTTGGCATCCAGGGGTAGATTATCCTTTGGCTCGATGGTGTTCAAGAGTATTTTCCAATGAGCCACCCAAGAAGAAGGTGCTAGAGACGCTGTCCCATATGTAAAAATGAAGGTGAGATTGGACTACCTAACATAGACGTTGTACTCACCATAATGTTCCATGTTGGTAGTCCATCTCGGCCTTCATTTTTACCAACCCGCCCTCCTGCCCCATCCTGGAATATCTGGAAGTAATAATTTGGCTGCCCTTGGTTGGAGACCCCTTAGTACTGGTTGTTTTTATGGTGGTTATTCTAGTGAGCAGCAAACATGATCTGGGGATTGTACTGGTGCACTATGGGATACCTGCTTAACCATGAGCCTAGCAGAAGTCTTCCAGCTTGTAGATTGGCTCCGAACCCATATGTAAAGGGTGAGATGGACTACCAACATGGAATGTTATGGTGAGTACATAACTTCTTTCTTTCATTAGAATTAAACTAGTAATTCATCATGTCTGCCATTTTTTCATCTAGCTTCCAGCAACTGTTCCTTCTGTTAGCCAATTTGTCCTACATTGTCATAAATACTTCTATGGACGTAGTCCTCACAGCTCTGTCTGGTAGTTTATTTCACCCGTCCACCACCCCTTCAGTAGAGAAATTCTTTCTTGTGTCCAGATCCAACTGAGATCCTTTTAGTTGGAAGCCATGCCCTCTTGTTTGAGTCTATTTTCTTCCTAGTTTAGTCCTTTCACTTTCCTTCTACTAGATCAACACGTGTTCCTTACTGTCCCCTCCAGATTTATGAGTAGAGTCCAGATGCTGATCCTTTCCTCATACATTGTCCTTTCTTGTCCTCATTGTGAAGGTGAAATACATAGTTCCCTTTAAATGTCAGGTGACTACTTTCATTTGTTTGGTGGGAACTTCTGAAAAGGAATGATTATGCCCACTGTGCAAGGAAAAGACCATATGGCATTCTTCAACACATGATATGAACAGCTAAATACTAAGAAAAGACGGCCTGTGCTCTAAATGCGACAGACAGCAAAGCCAAACTATACTGGGTTCTTTCTAGGACTGGGAATCTTTGTGTTTCATGATGATACCTCATAGACAGGATAAGGAAGGGGAGCAGGGTCATTTTAAGCATGTAAAAGAAAAGAAAAAAGGAAGAGTATACCAGGTAATGCTAAGCAATGCTGAAGGGAAACTAAATGACAGGGAATAAGAACAGATATAGAATGAATATTTTTCTAGAGTCTTCAAAAATGAAAATGAGGAGAGTGCCATGTTGAGACAGAGACAAGGTAGTGTGGGAGTTCACTGCACAGAAATTGTGACAGAAAATGAAGAGGTTGAAATGGAAATAAATTGCCTTTGGGTGCATAAAGCCAAGAACCAGATAGAGTACCTCTCAGAGAACTCCGTAATCTTACCAGTTTGCTAACAGATCTCTGAAGTGAGATCTTGAATGGATCCCTGGCTATGCAAAAGTACCTCCGTTCAGAAAGACAAAGTGTGCAACATCAGGAAAGAAACTACAGGCATATATTGAGCCTAATAACAGATGCAAAGAAAATCATGAATAATCCTGAGATGAAGGATGGTTGCTTTCCTAGAGGCAACAGTCTCCAAGACAACAGCCCACACAGGCTCATGGCAAGAACATGCTATCAGTCAAACTTGATATAGTTTTTGACTGATCTAAGAGAACTGATAGAGGAGTATTTAATGAACTGAGTCGACCTTAGACTCCATCCCAAAGAGACAACTGAGAATAACTGGGCAGGATAGGGGTAGGGTAGGGGTAAGTCTGAGGAACTTCTTACTGCATGTTGAAAGCTTGGGCACAGAAGACTGGAGTAAGATGGTTGATATTACGAATAATGTAAATGAGGAACAATAGTGATTGATGGACTCCTGTAAGAGTGTGTCATAAATACAATACATTTGTTTCAGATGTATTTGAGGAAACAGAGAACAGTATTTGTCTGCTCTGATGACAACAAGATATGTGCAGCAGTAGCAGATGGGATCGGGATGTAACAAAAGGTTTGTAAAGGCTAACCTAGTGAGAAGAAATGATCCTTCTGTGGAGTCTGTGTTTGTGTGTCCCCTCCCTCAACACAAACTGACCCCTCTTGCAATGATGCCAGATATGCATAACAGGAAAAAACAATTACAGCACAGCTCTTTCCAATTTCATACCTCTGTTGCCCAATTGCCCCTTACTCTTAAAACAAGTTGAACTTTTGCAACAGTTCCAGACTCTGCACACTAACATAAATAAATACATAAATAAATAAATACAGTTCAGTTCATGCATCATTTTAAACCCCTTGGTTCCTTAGTTCCAGACTCTGCACACTAACATAAATAAATAGATAAATAAATAAATACAGTTCAGTTCATGCATCATTTTAAACCCCTTGGTTCCTTAGTTCCAGACTCTGCACACTAACATAAATAAATAGATAAATAAATAAATACAGTTCAGTTCATGCATCATTTTAAACCCCTTTGGTTCCTTTGTGTCCCTCATTCACCGTTCAAGTTGAACACTCTTACAGCAGTTCTAGAACTGCTTGGCAACATGAAAAAGCAAATAATTTTGACACAATGTATAAACTGTTTTACTTTTAAAAAGTTGCTTTCTACTTTCTAGTAGCTGGTATTGCACATTTCCCAGCAGTAATGTGTGCAGATTGTCTACTTTCTAGTAGCTGGTATTGCACGTTTCCCAGCAGTAATGTGTGCAGATTGTCTACTTTCTAGTAGCTGGTATTGCACGTTTCCCAGCAGTAATGTGTGCAGATTGTGCTGTACTTTTCGAACTCCCATACATTTTCTCTGACTGTACGGTACTTGACTGCCATAGGTAGTTGTAAACTGTGCATTATCATCTTCAAATCCTCTGCATTGTGTTGTGCCATTTTTTTCTTCAGGCAGCTAGACCTAGAGAAAAACATAAGCATGCTCAATGTGCTCTTGTCTGTTTTACTTCCATTTTGTTTCCACAAGAACAACATTTATATATTCTGTTTATTATGCCCCACTTTCAAAGTAATCATTGGTGACCTTTGGTGTTTAATGTATTGTAAAATTATGTGTTTCTGGTATTATATTGCATGAATTTGTATGTAATGTTTTTATTTTATTTTTTATATATAAAGGAACTTTTTTCCCTGGGCCTCCGCTGAAAACAAGCCTATGGCCCAGTTAGACATCCCCAGTAAACAATTGGAAAATAAATTAAACAAACAGCTAATTAGATTATTGTTATCAAGGCACATCTGTGAAGTGTGGTGCCCCAAAACTGAAGGTGGCCTAGCTCATATTTTCAGCTCACATCCTTGGGGTGAGGCTTTCCTACTCTGCTTTAATTCCTCACTTACCATCCCCATCTCCAGCCACACTAGATGTTCAGTGTTTATAAACCTTCCTGTTCAATCAGTGCCTTTCATTTCCTGTAGTAATCAGTATTTTAAAGGTAAACCACTGGTTGCTGTTTCTAACTTAGCTAGTTCCTCAGTTTTCTGACTTGCGGGGCTTGGTTTATATCTGCTCCTGACTACTTTAGTGTTTTTTTGTTTCTTTGATAATTGTAGCCATACTGCTTCAATGCTACAGGAAGCTTATTGTGGTAAAATTCAAAACTAAAATTACTTTCCCATCATCATGCATGTTACTTCTAGACACATTAAGTTACAGAGCGAACACATCTGTATATATGAGGAGTTGTTTGTCTTTCGGCTTTTCCCGGTTAGGGGTTGCCACATCGGAACTCTGGTCCGCTAATGATTGGCAGTTGTTTTTTTATGGTAAAAACACTATGAAGAAACCAAAGAAGCACTTGAAACTTTTCAACACCCAGCTGTAAAAGTCCATCAAATGAACCAAACTCGGACGAATGAAATTAGCGCTTTCAATCGCTATTTAATATTGTGATCTTCAGAAATAGTTTCAATACCCATCCCTTACTTTTATCTAAAATAATTACCTTAAACAGGAAATGACATAACTAAACTAATTAATTAGTGTAACAATGATTAAGTAGCTTTTTAAATAAACTAATATATTAAAATACATGCTTTACTTATTAATAAATGAATCTATGTACATTTACTCTAAAATGAATATATTCTCTCTATATAATAAAAAACATTTTAAATTAATGACTTCATTTAAACCTGGTGCTCTGTCTGCACCCAATAACAATTGCCAAAAGGCTTTCTTGCATTCTAATACATTAAGTCACCAGAAAATAATGTTTTCTCTACATTATCTAAAATAAAAAAAATCAAACTTCTTAAATTCATTACATAACGTTGCATGCCTAGCTAATGCATTCATCTCATCTTTCTTCTTTATTGCCAACTGGTGCTCATATATCCTACGTTTGAGACTTCTTTTGGTTTTGCCAATATAATAATTTCTGCATGATGAACAAGTCGCTACATAAACTACATAATCACTATTGCAGTTGTTGTATTTTTTGGCCCAAAATGTTTCCTGAGAATACCCAATTGTTACAGAAGATGAATTACTAATAAACCTGCACTGTTTACAATTATTACAGCTGTAAGTGCCTTTTTTGTTGGTGCACAAACGACTGGAACTTCCTTCTTTCTCTCTTCCAGACTCTAACATATACTTAATGTTAGTTGTTTTTTTATATGTAAATCTTAGTGCCATCCCTAATATGTTCACCAACTCTTTGTTGCCTATTATTCTCCAGTTATTTTCTATTATATTTTTAATGTACCGCATTTCACTGACTATTGGTATGGGAAATGAAATTCGGTATTCATTTCCTTCTCTCCCCAAATCAACCATTCTATTGTGACTTGCTGTGCCAACCATTATATCCTTTGAATACAAAATTGGCTTGGCCACACTACTTCTTAATCCCTTGACTTCACTTTCTATATTTCTTACCCAATGTGAATCATACCCCCTATTTTCAAATAGTAGTCTTAAAATAGACACTTCTTTGTCAAATGTGTCATTGTTGGAAGTAAGTCTACTGAGTCTTATCTGTCCTTTAATGACACCCTTTTTCATATGTGGGGGATGCAAACTATCTTTGTGTAAATACGGATTGGCAAAATAAGGTTGTCTATATTTTACTAGTAAATTCCTTTGTTTCTTTATTTATTCCTAAATTCAAATCCAAAAAATTTATAGTTTTACCAAATCCACTAATTGTGAAATGTAAAAAAGTGGTAGTGGAATTCAGATCTTTGACTAAGTCCTCAAATTCACATTGTTTACCTGTCCATAGAAAAAACAAATCTATGTATATATAATATATTTCTACCTTGTTGAAACTAGGATGTGACTCCAGGAATTTTAGCTCCCAGTTGGCCATAACTAAGTTGGCAAAAGCATGCGCTACTCTTGCCCCCATTGCTACACCTGAAAGTTGCTTGTACAACACTTTTTTGAAAAGGAAAAAATAATTTCCTAAAAACAAGTCCATTAAGCTACAGATTGTGTTAATTTTTTCACCAGTGAACTCATGTTTCTACTCAAATATTCTCTTAGGTACTCTATGCCTTTGTCTTGATCTATAGAAGTGTATAAATTCTTTACATCCAAGGTACCAAAGAAAATAAATTTGTCTTTTATATAACATATTCTCTCAGAATTTCTAGCAAGTGCCAAGAATCTCTTAGGTAATATTTTGATTGTTGGACAATTGGATTTAGTATATTGTCCAACCAAATTGAAATGTTTTCAGTTTTTGAATGTTTGGCCAAAATGATAGGCCTAAATGGTGGAATTCCTTCATTGTTTTGAATGTTTGGAATACCAAAAAAAGATGCCATTTTGGGCTGTTAAACTGTTAAAAAATTATAACAATCATTATTTATTTCTCCATGGCAAAGCATATCAAAGAGTGTGACATCTATACTTTTAGAACTTTGGTTTATTTGTTCGTAATTTACTTTCTTATATGTGTTGACCTCCTTCAACATTAATTCTATTGCATTATCATAATCTTTGGTATTCATAATCACTATTTTTCCACCCTTGTCAGCCTTCATTATTCTTATCCCTGTTGTTCTTGCTTAACAACTGTAATGCCGAGTATTCTTCTATAGGTAGGTTTTTCTCTCTGATAGGTGAATTTTTCTAAATTCACCTTCACATATATTCTGAAATACCTGTAATGTGGTCTGTAAGGGAGGATTAAAGGTACTAGATCTTTTGGGTGTCTCATTTGTATTTAATCAATTAAACTGTAATACATCATGCATAATATAACTTAAATTCAGTTTTCTTTCACTTTCCTTTACCATTAAAGGTCTTCCTGTGAGCCTAATAGCCTCCAGTGAGTGTAACTGAGTATTATTTCTGAGCCCAGCTTCCCACAACAGCAACCAAGCTCCCCAGTGTCAACTCCTCAGTCCCTCCTCTTAGGTTGCAGGAGCTTATAAAAGCTCCACCTTTTGATTGGTCTGTCATTAGACACAGGACAATACAGGCCCTCTTAGAAAAAACTTTGAAGCATTTCACAGCCTCAGACTCTTTACCTTATATTATTACAGCTAAGGAGTCTTGGGCGGCCACGGTGGTGCAGTGGTTAGCATTGCTGCCTCACAGCAAGAGGTTCTCCGGTTTGATCCTCGGCTGGGGTGCCTTCTGTGTGGAGTCTGCATGTCCTCCCTGTGGTCGCGTGGGTTTCCTCCGGGTGCTCCAGTTTCCTCCCACATCCCAAAGACATGCTGCAGGTGGATTGGACACTCTAAATTGGCCCTAGGTGTGCGTGTGAGTGTGCCTTCTGTGGAAGGTCGGGCGCCGGGCTGGCAACTCGACACTGTAAAACTCCACTGCCATTCAATGTGCGGACAAGGTGATCCGCTGTGGCGACCCCTAACCGGGAAAAAGCCGAAAGAAGAAGAAGAAGATTACAGCTAAGGAGTCTTAGTATTGTTACTCCAGTGACAGGTGTTTTCACTTTGACGCTTGCCATAGGCCTAAGTCTTTTTAGTTTAAATCATTCATGGTTTATGCCTCTGCTCAAAAGATAAAGATGTACAATTCCAACTGATTTTCAAAAAATATCTTGCATTTTTCCTTTTGGCAAAATTTCTCAAAAAATTATATACACCCAAATACTGGGCTACATTAATCATATTCTGATGTTTCACTCAATAGCACAGTTTCAGAGCTGGTTACAGTACTACTACTGTCCTGTACTCACTCACAAACTATGTGTTCGATAAGGGAAAGTGCCTTGTATCTAGAGCACTGTTTCTTGATCACAGGAGGGCTTTGAACAGTCGATTGTTTACGTCTCAGGAGGTTAGTCTATTGCAGCTTCACTGACAGTGTTGTTAAACAGATGAATTACCTCCTACCAGGTACGACTTTTCATGTTTGTTCAGGATGCAGACATTGTGAGGTGGGTATCTTTAAAACTGAGGTCCTAAAAGGTTTGACCCTAGAGCCCTTTCATTGTAATTATTTTGATCTGACTCCAGTGAAAACTAACTGTTTACACTGGTGATATTATACTTTTGAAGTCAGTTACCTCTATTAAAACACTACAACAACAAATACTAAAATATATATATATATTTTTCCCAGGTTTGGAGCCCTCCTCACAATAAGCTAATAATTGAAGAAATCTACACTTGCGTTATTTATTCTGTGAACTCCCTTGCGCAGTCAGTATCAATATATAACGGAGCCTTTTAGTGCTGTGCCTGAACAGGTAATTGCCAAATATACCTTGGCGAGTAGTTCGATCAACCATTTACATCTAACGAACATGCAGAATTGAGGAGTGACAAGGTCCTGAGTCTGTTATATGTTTATAGATGATCCAATCTACTGACTAGGAGGACTCACTTAGAAATAGGCTTAGATGTTCTTATGCCTTAAGCTGAATATGACATCTTTATTATTGTTCTTCATTCAGCCAACAACATGGCTCTTATACAACCATCTTAGGATGGTTGTCACTCTGAAGCCAACTGGCCCCAATCACTACTTGGGCTTTTTTGCTGTTTAACTTATTTTTTTTAAGATAATTAATTGCAAAAACCTTCCACCTTTGATGAGGAGACTTTATATAAGATTGCCATATTTACTGAGCTTCAACACGCTTAAAGTAGGAACTTTGTACAGTCCACTTTCAAAATCTCCTTAAGTGAAAAGACTTTCTCCAGAACCGTCTGTGTCATTTAGTAACCTGCCTCAGGAAGTGAGTATTATAAATGAATATCCCTCCTTTAGGAAAGTTCATTCTACATCTCAAAGAAGTCTACAAGTGCAATTCTTTTCCAGGTGCTGGCTAGCTTACTTAGTTATCATTGGACTTCAGCATTGTTCTTATAGTAAACTTGTGCTGAGGTGGGTCTACTTTACATGGTCGACATTTCAGAATCTTGAAGACCATATTGATCGACTTTCGAAATGTCGATCATGTAAAAACAAAAAAAAAAAACACAACCTTACCTTCACACTGCTAGCAGGGGGAAAGCCCCCCTGCACCCCCGTAGAGGGGCTCTGCCCCCCACCAGAGCTTAAATATAGCAACTCTGAGATCACACTACGGTGTGGAAGATGGAAATCTTTCTATTCTGCACTGTACAAAGATGCCGATTCCGCATGGTTGACATTTCGAAAGTCAATCATATGGTCTTCGACATTTTGAAATGTCGACCACGTGAAGGGGACCCGCTGAGGTGTATGCTCAGGAGTGAGATAATGAGATTCCAGAAGTAAGAAAATAGTGCATCTGTCCTAACTAAATATTCACAACCCATCTTCTACATCTGTTCTAACTAAATATTCACAAACCATCTTCTATTTTTCTAATCGTAGATTTTCTATTCTTTGGCTTCTAGCTCTTATCACCGCTTCCAACCACCCACCCCCTCGCATTCTGCAGTTCATTGCATTGATCCTTCCGCTATACTTTCTCCCTTCCTCATCCTTAGTCTCATCATATTGCACAATGAATTCAGGTCTCTGACCTCCATATTAAGTCTGTCATTGCCTATAACAGATTCAATATAATTTCCACTCATCCTCTCTCCACTGTCCTGCCTTCCTTTCTTACTTTTCTGTTTTGATCTTTGCCTCCTTCTGTTACATTTATTACCTTCTCATGAAATTCCTATTCTTAGCTATATTAGCATCTGTAATTCCTAAATCCTGTTGTTTCCACCCTCCTGACTTCCCCTCATACCTTTCCATGCCTGTTTCATTCTTAACTGTTTCTCTCCTCTTGCTATTCTTTCTGTACATACTTTTGAATGGTATATTAGTTGAACTAAATTCTTCTCTCTTTCATCTGTACATGAAATATCCAAAAGCCATTTGCATCATGTGTATAATTTATATCTTGTATTGAAATATATATCCCACACCCCTACTCCACAGTCACCATGTTACACCATATTTATAACATATGTCTGATAACTGTAATACATATCCCAAACCCCCACTCTACTGTCACCATGTTACATTGTATTTATAACATATGTCTGATACTGTAATATATATCCCACACCACCACTCCACTGTCACGGTGTTGCCTCATGTTTATAACATATGTCTGATACTGTAATGTATATCCCAAACCCCCACTCCACTGTCAGTGTGTTACATAATATTTATAACATATTTTTATTTTACATTTGTTTACTGGGAGAGTCCGACTGGGCATAAAACCCTTTTTCAGCGGAGGCCTGGGGAGAAAAGCTCCATTGTTAGTAGAGAAAAACTTATAATACAATGAAAAATAGTAACAGACATTCATAATGGTAAAAACACTGAAACAGAATAAATTGGTCGTGGAAGACCAGACCAATAATCTTGGCTAACATTGCTTCTAGAAGACAATTCTTACAGTAGTAGCAGCAGGTAGTAACATTGTATACAATGAGAATGAAATTAGGATAGTTAGTCTTATGTACAGGTAGCATAGCAAACTGAAGACTTAAAATCTGCTAGATATTAACAGTGAGAAAGAAAAAAACAACCTAAGGTAGACATATGACTTAAATTCAATGCTCATTACATATGCAATTAAAATTTTAAAATCTGCTAGTTCCATGGTTTGGGCTACCCATGCCCAGTACATGTACAAGTCCAGGAATTGCTGAGGTAGGCTTTAATGCAATGCTTGAAGTTTTTTAAGCTAGTTATAGTTCTGATTTCAAGTGGTACGGCATTCCACAGTTTAGCAATGTAGTAGGAGTATAGAGAGTCACCTGAGCTATTTTTACTCCTGGTTACTTCAATTAGAGCTTTATTAGTGAATCTTAGTGGATGGTTACTTCTATGGGGGTTGAATAGGCCTTGTAGCGATGGAGTTTTATCGGGTTTATAGAACATTTGGTGGGAAATAGAGAGTTGTGTGAGGATGATTTGGTGGAGTAGTTCTAACCAAATAGTTGTCTTAGGCCCTTACAATGATGGGTTCTAGGAGGACAAGTAGTGGCAAATTTAGCTATTTTATTATAGCAGGCATCTAGCTTGCTTAGGTCAGATGTGGAGAGGTTGGTAAGAATGGGTGAAGTATACAGTAAAGTTGACAGAAGATGAGTTCTGGCTGTGGTTATTCTGGAGTTTGTGGTTAGGTAGTTTTTGCATCTGTATAAAGTACCTGTTTTCTTGTGTACTTATATTTTTTGCAGTCTAGGCAATGTGGAAGTCTAACTTCAGAATTTGATCAATAACACCAATAAGGTTAGTAGATGGTACTCTATCGATCAAAGTCTGATCGCTGGACGTGATATTAAAGTAAGTGGATGGGGTTTTGAGTTTAGTAGGGTGGAAGAGCATAAGTTTGGTTTTATTTGGTCTCATGATTAATTGGGCATCTGCAACCATTATTCAAGAGTATTGAAGGATGTTTGGGTTAAGTTCTGTAGTTCAGGTAGAGTTGGGGCAGAACATATGACCATGAAGTCACCTGCATACTGTATAAGGGTGCCTAGAGTTTGTAGCATTATGTAGATTTGTAAACGGGTTAAAAAGGAGAGGGCTGGGAATAGACCCTTGGGGCACGCCCATTGTCACTGGTAGTAATGGAGAAGGAGCTTTGTTCCACCATAGTGCTTGTTGCTGATCAATGAGGTAGTTCTTAAACCAGGCTAGAGTAGAGTAGCTTAGGTTCAGTTTGGACAGGGCAGTCAGCAGTTTGTTACAAGAGACTGTACTGAAGGCTTTCGATAAGTCTAAAAAGATTGCTGATACTAGGTCACCTTTACTTCTAAGTTGACTGATGGTGTTAGTGAAGCTAATGAGATCAATAATAAATGACAAAGCCTCAAAATCTGGAAATAGTAGTACAGAGTTCTGTCCTAACTGTGAATTAAGCTACAAGACTCTGGGCCAGCAGGATTTAAATACAAATGGACAGCTTTTGCTAGTAATTCTACTTGTGAAAATAGAAATGCACTATAGTGCAGAAACACAATCTTCCCACAACTGCTAGTTAAAATACAAGACTATGATCCCACATCAAACTAAAAAAATGCAAACGGATGGAACAGACCAAAAAAGTATAAAGTAGTACTACCACAGAGGTCACTACAAGTACAACTCAAATATTTAAGCAGAATTGAAATCATTAAAATAATTTGATTATCTTCCTTTTTCTTTTGTTTTTTGAAAAGCTAGTTACTCGCAGTTAAACACCCCTTCAAGTCTTGAGTAAAAGTCCAAAAGATATTGGGTGGGGGGAAATCTGTGCTGGAAACAGGAGGCTAGCTAAAAAGGCATGCAATTAAATAAAAGCAATACTGGAGCTCTTTTTGAAACAAATTTAATTTTATGTGACCAGGTAGCCACTACATTTCTTTATGCCGGTTGCCATGAGCATCTTTATAGCAATATGTGTGTCTGCGTGTTGTGTGTGTGTGCATGTGTGCATGCGTGAAATGCCCCATTTAGTGGGAACTGCCTGGTTTAGCTGCAGGAGGCAAAAGTCTAAATCCTCCATAGCATCTGCTCCTGCTAGACCTCGAGTAACTTTTTTTTCTTTCTTTGGTAAATCACTGAGGATTATAGTTAGACATAAAAGTTTCATTGTGGTAGATAAAAATGCAAAACCTGTTTTCTATTCTTTTTTGTGATTTAGAGCACTCTGTTCTTATACGTCTTCAGTTTGCTGAGATTTATGCCCTGTCCTTGAGTAAGTCACTTAATTAGACAGTACTTTGGTTCAAATGGAAATTTCAGCTAGGCTCCTCAATGATCCTCTGGACTGCAAGCCTAGTAACTACCTATGAACCAGAGTAGTTATATTGTAAAGGAAGGAAATTCATTGCAGCAAACCGAAGCATCATCAGAGGATCCATGTTCTTTGGATGTTACCCTTGATTTCTTTATTCTGCTGAATGTTGATGGTGTGTTAATTATTTCGCTGTGAATAAATTGGAGTTTAATGTTAGAAATTTAACTATGAATACATTTTTTAATTTAGCTTTTTTATTTTTTTTTTTGCAGGTACACAAGGGCCTGTTAGTTACTATTCATTAGACATCCAGGTAAATGAATAGAGTGTTTTGGCTACAACGGTTTGTCTGTCAGTGTAGATGAGTAAGGCTATGAGCTGCTTTCTGTGGTACATGGTTTATATGATCATAGGAAGTTGCTAAGTTAATGGCCTTAGGGCCCTTACAAGCCTCCAAAATTCTACCTTTATTTCCATGATCACAACCTATTGCCCCTATCCAAGAGGGACACAGGTGGAACCCCCAGGGTGAATTTACGGTTACTCATCCAACCATCCAGAATGTGTTTGAAGAGGGGCTCCAGAATGTGTTTGAAGAGGGGCAATGAGATGCTCTGTTTAACATGAAGTTGGAGTCCGTTCCAAAGGTGCGGTAACCTCTGGGAGAAAAATCTGTCCCTCCAGTAGGTTCTAATAATGTCAAATACCAGGTTAAGGTCTTTAGAGTGAGTAACCTGTATACCATTTGACTTATGGACATGCAACATTTCCAATAAAGCACGGTCAGAGATTGCCTTGTATGCAAGGCAGAGATCGCCTGTGAATAGTCTGTATGAAACAGAAGACAGTGATTTCAGACAATCCCCATTGGACAGATGCTGAAGACCTAGAATTTTCCTTGTGAGGAACCTTTGTGATCTCTCCAGTTGCTGCAGGTGCTTTGAAAGGTACATACCAAATGAGGTGTTGTACTCAATTATTGGCCTGATGAAGGAAGAGTATAGGGAGGTTTTAACTTCTTTTTTTCTGGAGGCAATGCCCTTACTTATGAGATGACCCATATAGAATGCCCTTCTTACCACTGTGGAGACATGGTGGTCAAAGGTAAGTTTGCTGTCAACCTGTGTGGTCAGGTCTCTCAGCATGAGTGCGTACTTAAGGTGTTGCTGTTGATGTGGTAGTTGGCAGGAACATCGCCCTTACCAAAAGGAATGATAATACATTTTTTTTTATTTCCTCATCATTTATTTGTGTTCTGTGTGACTGCCAAGTTACTTAACCAGACAAAACTCCTAAGGTGCTCCTGAAAAGGGACACTTGTGTCCATTAGGCTGTCCAAGGCGGTTTCCGAATGCATTGCACATTGTCTCTTGAATTCTTGCACCCTTCACATAGAAGTTAATTAGTACTTGACTATATGCTACTTTTGTGTATGAATCTCTACACATCTCTTGTAGTTTAATTGGTTGCCTGATGCATTTTCACTAAATGTAAGAGGTTTACTGTTTCTCATGATAAGTTTGTTTACAATATGAGAGCATTTTGCTTAGAAAATGGCTGCCAGTGTTTTGTTTTGTATTTTTTTTTCTGTAAAATTTTAAATAAAAGTTTAAAAGGAGATCCAAATCTCTGTTATAACTGCAAAAGTAAAGAAGAAAATAGTACAAACACGGACATGTTTGAACAGTGTTGGCAATTGGGGAGAGACCGCCAAGAAAATGGATATTGGTGTAGCTGGTGGGGCTTGATTCATTACCCTGCATATGGCCCCATTGGTCTTTGATCCGGTCTACAATATAGCATTATTAGCCATTCACAGAGGCCAGCCCTGTAAGGAGTGCTGCCAGATGGCATGGCTATGCTTGATGACCGAGAGGACACAAGTCAAAAATGAGATGTAGGTGTACTTCAAGCATATAAGCAACCCCCCCCCCAAAAAGTGTTGTATGCAGTAGTATTTCTGATTTTTGTATGACTTCTGGATTTTTGAACAAAATCTGCCATACCATTTATATTGTCTTTGTTTTATTTTAGTCATTGCGCAAAAGAATGAATTAATTCATTAATAGGTCCGGATTGTGTAATACAGTTGAAACGTTGCATTTTTGAAATATACTTATAGCATCCAGCAAAATGGTGGATGTTTTTCAAGTCATATACTATGCATTATTTGCAGTGGTAATCAGAACCATCTGATCTTGAGCATCCATTATGTAGTCATTGTTGCATTTTATTGTGATACATTCTTATCTACAAGATTGGATTGTGAATGACTTCTGCATTTAGTTTAAGAACTGTTACTCTGTCAGCACAGATGACAAAAGCTCTGATTTGTTAATGAGCCGCTTCCTTTTAATTGATTTATTTGTGTTGCATTGAATATTAACTGAACTGGAAGTTTTGACTGTTTTTTCAGTTAGTGCTTGCTAGATTTTTATTGCCCGTTAGTAATTGCAGGTGGGGGTAGTCTCATTCATTGATGTCCTGTCACTGCCTATTTAAGTGGTACATTTTGGAATATTTTCTGCTTAAAACCTCAGCTTTGGCCGGCTAAGATCTAACTGTATTCAACTAGACATATAAGAGATTTTAAGTACCTTTTAGCTGCACTTTTTTCAAATAATACAGCATTTTAATTCATTGATTTGTGTTGCATTGAATATTAACTGAACTGGAAGTTTTGACTCTGTTTTTTCAGTTAGCTCCTCACCCACCCTCCATGTTTTTGTTTTGGTGTTAATCTTGGTGGCTTTGAAACTGCCCGCCCCTCTTGGAAATTTGTGTTTGGATACTCCTTCTGGGCCCATCTCATTTGCTCACTCAACTGAGTGCAGTGAGATCATATTCTGATTTCAGGCACTTCTATTGTGTACAAAGAGAGCATCTGGGAAACAGAAAAAAAAAATGTTAAGCTTGTTTCCTGCCTTTCCTGTAAATGGTCTAGACTGTTTGTAGGCTTCTGAACCCCCAAGCCTTTCTGTGTTGGAGGTAAGCCTTCTAGCTTAATTTTGTTTCTTAGAACTAGCCAATTTTCTAGTTTTCAGCACTCAAATCTGTTTCTTTGAACTCAGCACTTGTTCAGAACTCGTTATAAGCACTTAATAAGCTGCAAATTACTACAGCACTCAACTTTCCTCACTTGTCTAGAGGAAAACAGTTTTTACTACTTAATAAATAAGCCCTATCCAGACATGTCGAAGGGTCAGCTCCCGGTGATTTCTCCTGTCTACCTTATGAATCTGGGCATCTTGGAGCAATGCAGCAATTGCCTCATGTACAGAGACAACCCTCTCCTCCTACCACCAAACACTGCAACCTGTGAGAGATGCACTTATATAGCCAAACTGGAAGGAAAGCTCTCTTCACCCAAGACTGGACTTGGACCGTCAAGAGGAGAGGGTAAACACTTGCACCACACCACACTCCTCACATAGTCCCTCAAAACCTACACCACCAAAACACACACATAGAAACACAAAGCACACACCTACATTTGCGGAGGCTCTCAATAAAAACCTGCCCAAGCATCAGGGACCTCCAAAGCAGAAACGCAAGCAAACTCCACCCCCCCCCAACACAACCCAAATGACACATAGCCCACAAACTCAGTGTGCCACTCAGCCACAGCCCATAAGGCATAACAACGTACCCAACACTCTAGTCATAGGTGACTCTATACTCAGACACACTGATGTTTCACTCACCAGGCTAAACAAGGAGAAAGTTATTGTCAGCTGCCTGTCAGGTGCCAGGATCCGCCACATAACGCACGCACTCAGGTCACTCCACAACAAGTACAGATATGACACTGTCATTGTCCATGCTGGTGTGAATGACCTGAGATGTACCTTCCTGGACTACATGAAGAGAGACATGGAGGAGCTCTCCAATCTTGTAGCCCAGGCAGGTATGACCCTAGCCCTGAGTAGCATCCTGCCATCACCTAGAATGATACCACAGTACAAGGACAAAATTATTGACTTCAACAATTGGCTAAGCTTCTGGTGTCATTCTAAGTGGATCCAGTATTTGTCTGCCTGGGAAGACATGATCGACAGACCACGATGCTTTGCTAGAGATGGCCTGCACCTGTCGCCCTTGGGATTCTGGATACTGGCTAAGGCCCTTGCCATCCCTATAGTGCCTTTTTTGTGCAAGGCTCAAATGACAAATTCACCACCATAACAGGTACAAGCAAGCAAAATCTGAGGGTAATGCTACTCAATGCTAGAAGTCTAAACCTCAAAATGCACTCACTCGAAGCACTCCTTAAAATGGAGAACATCAACATCTGTGCAGTGACAGAGACCTGGTTCAAAGCTCCAGAGAGCACCCCTGCATTACCAGGCTATAATTCATACCACACCTTTTGGCCACCTAACCAGGAACGAAGCACTAAAGGTGGAGGTGTGTCCATATTCATTAAGGATATCCACACCTCCAAGCTAGTTGCACAGCATAATGCATCCGAGATTATCCAAGTGCAACTAACTCTGGGCAAGACCGCAATCCAAATTGGAGCTTGCTACAGACCCCCCCACCATGCCCCAGGATTCCCACTCCTCATTTGATACACTGGAAAGTATTAGGGTACAACCCAACACCCCAATAATGGGCGATTTCAACTACCCCACCATTAACTGGAAAAACTACTCGTGTACCAACTCTCTCTTGCTCAACGTTTTCTGGAATTCATAAATTCCAACACCATGGATCAACTTATTCACACCCCCACCAGAGGCAGTAATATCCTAGACCTTGTCATTACCAACATGGGCAACCGGTGTTCCACACTAGAGGTCAATTCCTTGTTGGTCAGATCCGACCACAAGCTAATCACCCTAGACATCCACATCCTGCCCCCATCCCCAATTTGGGAAACCACTGTAAAAAACTTCTCCAAAGCCAACTTCACACTTCTTAAGACAGAAGTAGCAAACTTCATGACACCCATGCAGACGGACAATAGAGGTACAATGCTGAATCCTACACAAATGCACTTTATAAGCACTTACACGAGTGTATGGATTATACTATTCATAATAGAACCAAGATGCTATCCTTCAAAAAATGGAAGCCAATCTGGTGGTCCTGTGCCATAAACAAACTCTACAACAGAAGAAAGAAAGTGTTGCAAAAAAGTGTAAAATCCCATGACTGGTGGAACTCCCTGGTCAACCTCAGTAAGAAGCTGAGATCCCTCATAAAATCCTCCAAAGATACTAAGAAAAACAAAATTGCAACTGACTCTAAAGACAACCACAAAGCATTTTATAGCTATGTCAAGAATCTCAATGGCAACACTCAGATCTGCTCTGAGTTATAGCACAATGGCACTTAATATACAGAACCAACTGATATTGCCAACATCCTGGCAGATAGGTTCAGTGCTAACGTTACCCCCCTCTCACCCCCAGAGGGCCCATCTCTATATCGGAAGAATGCAAAGTTCCTGTAATCATGGCTGCACAGGTAAAAAACACACTCTCCAAAGCCAAGAACACAGCATCCATGAAACCTGACAATATCCCAGGCTGCATTCTACATGAACTACAGAATGAACTGGCACCCTACCCAAGTACCATGTTCAATCATAGCCTCACCTCAGGCTTTGTGCCCACTGAATGGCGCACCACAATGGTTATCCCACTCCACAAAGGGGGAGCCACGACAGACACCGGGAACTACCGCCCCATTAGCCTGACGAGCCTGGTCTGCAAGGACATGGAACATATCATCCTGGAACTCGTAAACAAAGACATTGGTAATCTCCAAACTCTGGACCCTACCCAGTCCGGATTTGTAAAAGGCAGATCATGTCTCCTAAACAAGATTGACTTCTTTGAAGCAATCACCAAAGCCATAGATGAGGGTAAAGTAGTTCACACAGCTTATCTAGATCTCGCCAAGGCTTTTCACGCCATCCCCCACTCTGGAATTATAGATAAGATCACTAATCTAGGTATAAATCCCTATGTCCCAAGATGGGTTGCCAACTGGCTCACGGACAGAACCCACACTGTGAAAGCATACTCCAAATCCAACTTCAGACCAGTGACAAGTGGTTCGGGCCTGGGTCCTCTCCTGTTTGGTATCTACTTCTCTGAAGTACAGGCTAACACAGAAGGTCTTTGGCTAACAAAGTCTGCAGATGACTGCAAACTAGGAGCCATAATCGAAACTCCTAATGATGTAGACATACTACAAAAGGGCCTCACTTAGACAGATGCCTGATGTCAAAGCCATGGCCTAAAGCTCAATGCCAAAAAGTGTATTGTCATCCCCTTTGATAAAAACTCTGTACCCATGAACTACCACATAGCTGGTAGTCTACTTAATGCCGAAAATGTGATGAGACCTTGGGACTCGGGTGGACAGCAGTCTCTCCTTTGATAATCACATCACCACAGTGGTCAGGAAATCCTACTACATGACTCACCTCATCACAAAAGGTTTCTCATCCAGAAAAAGGTCATTGTTCCCCTCTACTCATCACTCATTAGACCCATTATAGAGTTCAACACCCCTTTTGGTATGTACCTCACAAGACATCTACAACAACTGGAAAGGCCACAGAAATACCTCACAAAGAGGATTACTGGCCTCAAAAGATGCTCTACACAGACCGTCTCAAAAAACTCCAGCTTTACTCTGTCGCATATCGCCTACTCAGAGACAGTCTCTGCCTAACATACAAAGCTATGTCAAACCCAGAGCTGTTGGACATGCTCCCCTTAAGGAAATCCCAATCCATCTGAGCTACACACTCTAGGGACCTAAACCTTGTCACCACAATAAACAGAGCATGTTGGAGGGATAGATTCCTGTCAGAGGCTTCCCATACTTTGGAACAGACTACCTATCTATGTCAAACAAAGCTCCTCATTAGCACGCTTCAAGAAAAATCTTGATGATTGGATGGGAAATAGGAAATTCACCCCAGGGATCACTTCTGTGGCTCTGCTAGACAGGGGCACAGGAAAATAATTTTCTTGGGTGGTGAAAGCCAGGGTACATTTTTGGCTAGGCTTATATATGCCCTAGAGCCAATAGCCTAGTACCTACCTATGAACCTGTGGCAAGGGTGCAGGGTTTGAATCTTTCCACCTCCTGTGCGACATTGAGCAAGTCACTTAACCATACACTGCTTTAGAGCAATTGGGAAATTAGGCTTATGTTTCTTAATGGTCTCCAGGACTGTTTGTCTAGTAACTATGAACCTGTTGTCATTGTTTGTCAGCCATTCCCTATTGCATAGCTGATCTTGTTCAGGAAATTTTATTGCAATATCACCAGCACACTATTTTTTAAATGTAAAACAGGTGGTTTATTCTTCAAGAGCAGCAAGCATCGAATTTGTAGATGACGTATAGAAATGCACACTTATTTGCCAGCAGCAACTTCTGCATTAGTAATAGTTCAATTTAATGTGGAATTATTCAGCTGACTTTTATTTCTATAGAGTGTGTGCATATTGGCTTGTATGTAATCAGGTGGTTAATCTTTCTTATACTCTCATAAATGTTGTTTGTTGTTGTGTCTTTCGGCTTTTCCCGGTTAGGGGTCGTCACAGCGGAACTCCGGTCTGCTAATGACTGGCAGTTGATTTTTACGTGCCGAGTCGCCAGCCCTGATGCACAACCTTCAACGAAGGTACGCCCATTCACGCATGTCTCCACACAGAAGACGGTATAGCTGAGAATCAAACCAGACAGGGTCTTACTGTGAGGTGACAATGCTACCGCAGCACCACCACCGCAGATTATATACTCTCATAAATACTCTTCTATTTAAACTGAGCTAAACATGGCTGCATCTTATGCTATGATGTTAGTGATCTTTATGTAATTTCATGTAGTTCATCAAAATAAATTACGTGATTTATTTCTTCATAACAACAAAGGGTGTACAGTCAACAAAGTAGCTATAACTGTAGGTGCAGTAGGGGTTTGGGGCTCTCTGTAGATTAGTGCTTACGCTCTTATCTGGTCATTTTTAAACTGTCTTTAATTTGGTTTTGCAGGACTAGTGTGTCTGTGTGTGTGTGAATTAAGTTGGAATACTTTGGCTACAGTGCGTCTATGTGAAACAAAGTTGAGATATGTGACTTGAGTCATTATTGTTGTTAATTTTTTGTCACAGACATTTGATAGTGATACAGTCAACAATGTAGCGATAATTGTTGGGTTTGGGGAATGTCTGTGGATAGAAATGGCTGACCCTGCTCAGCTGATGAAGTTAAAACATTATTGGTCTGTCTTTACAAGTCTAGAGTTCATTTGTGTAAAGGAAATTAGAATACTTTACTTTGGCCATTTTTATCACACTCTGATACTTGTGTACACAGTCAATAAGTGTCTGTAATTTTTGATTATGGATATTGGTCATTTATAATGACAACAGTCTGAGTGAGCTTTTATAGTTAAAATGTTCAGAAATGGATATTTTTGTCATTATTGGTTCATACATTTTGTTTCAATACTTATGGGAAAAGTGTTCAAAACTTCAAATTTAAAGCTCACTAACAAATGTTGCTGAATTAAACAAGAAATATCATTAAAGACAAAACATGAATCAAAGAACACAGCATTTATTAAAATATATGTGGTGGGCTAATGGTTTGAAAACAGACCAGGGTCTATGATGCACTTAATCTGTCATTGGGCAGATGCATTTTCAATGAATGTGAGTTTCAGTGCATTCACAATGAATACGAGTTTCAAGGGACGTGAAGTTTACTGTTGCCCATGGTTAGTCTGTTTTCAGTGTGAGACACTTTTGTTTTGTTTAGCAAATAGCCATCAGTGTTTCTGTTATAAAACTTAAAATAAATGTTTTAAATTTTAAATCCAAATCTCTATAATCATTGTCAAGTAATGGAACATTGGAATGGCTGTGTGTATGTGTTGGGGGTTGGTCCATTACCCTGTCGAGGGCCTCATGTCACCATGATCCAGCTGTGGATGGGAGTTAGCAGTCATTGCAGATCTCCCATCCTGGGTTGAGGGAAATGGCTCTGACTTAACACATAGTTACACCTCTAGGGAATACTAGCAATTAAACCTGGAGGAGGTTGAGTCACCTGAGCCTGCACTATCCATCTGCAGGGGAAATTGGCATGCAGGCACAGGCTTCGCTTTGATAGACAGCTATAGCAGAGCTCAGAAGTGTTGCTGAGAGAGAAGGCATGTGGTCCCAGGGGAAAAGGGTAGGCTACCCTGCAGGACCAGCAAGCTGCTTTTTTTTTTTTTTTCCTTCAAGACCTCACCTGATGGCTCTTCTATCTGAGTTAAGTCGCACTATTCACTCTGGGGGGGGGCAGGAGAAAGTGAAAGGAAACCCAATTTCAGTTCCCAGGTAGGAACAAATGGATTACAAGGC